>NC_050183.1:32744759-32747259 GCF_008315115.2 Sander lucioperca
TGATAAGCTTTCCTTCAATGAACATATTACTGCTTTAGTTAAGAAACTTAAAGTCCAGCTCGGCTTCTATTACAGAAACAAATCTTGCTTTACTTTTAGTGCTAAGAAGAAACTTGTGGAAGCTACTTTTCTGCCTGTAATTGATTATGGAGATATATTGTACATGCATGCTGCATTTTCCATCCTGAGTCATGTTGATTCAGTTTACCATGCATCACTACGATTTATAACAAATACAAAGTCCCTTACCCATCACTGCATTCTTTATGATTTAGTTGGTTGGACATCACTTAAAATTCGTAGACAACAGCACTGGTATATCTTTATTTATAAAGCTATACTTGGCAAATTTCCACTGTACCTCTGTAACCTCCTCTCTGTTTGCTCTGGTACCTATCAGCTACGCTCCTCAAAGTGGTTGCTTTTTAAGGTGCCACGAGTTACAACCAAATTGGGAAAAACTGCTTTTTCTTATTTAGCACCTTGGGGGTGGAATAATCTACAAAAAGAGCTAAAGTTAGAAACCCTTATGTCCATAAATGAATTTAAAACTACTGTAAAGAGTGTTGTGATGGAGACATGTTCTTGTTTTTCTTAAGAGTCTCATTGTGTTTTTATATTTTTATTTTTAACTTTTTGTACTTCTTTTATCGTGAAAATGTAATTTGGTGTTTGTTATGTATGCATTTGTGTGATTTGGCTGCTACCTTGGCCAGGTCTCTCTTGTAAAAGAGATTCTGAATCTCAATGGGACCTCCTGGTTAAATAAAGGTATAATAATTTTAGTGGTGATGGTTAAGGTTAGGGTAATGGGCTAGGGAATGCATTATGTCAATGACGGGTCCCCACAAAGATAGTGAGACGCACTATGTGTGTGTGTGTGTGTGTGAGAGGCTGCATTCTGCCACTGTGACCTCTGACCTTTCTGCACGGTGTGGACGGAGATGAAGAAGCTCTGCGCCGGAGTCTCGTTGTCCAGGTCGCTGAGGGTGAAGCGGAAGCTGTCGTGACCTTTGAACCCGGCGGCAGCGGCAGCAGCGGGGGGGGCGGGGGTGTGTGCGTACCACAGACGGTTCATCTCCACGTCGTCCTGAGCCACGTGACGCGTTCAATCAGCTGCCGGTTTTCATTTTCTGGGAAACAATACAGAGAAGCGCCGCCTGCTGCTATGGAGACGTATTACATTGTCGCCTCAGTGTGTTTTGAGGATTTTTTTTGGACCTCGATGCCCCGACTGATCAGTCCGACTGGCTTTACTGCCGACGGTCGGCCGTCTGGTTGGTGTGTCAGCACCTTAAGCCTGGTCTTGCAAATTTAAATGAAGTTAACTGGTGATTTTCCTTGTTTGTGTTCTTCACCTGCGAGCTAAATTGCACGTGGCTGTTGATTCGATAGCGATTGCTGAACGCCCTCGCCCACGTTTGTATTTTAGGTGCATTATTTACATGCTGAAGTAGATACACTGAATTATAAAAGATAATGTAATTAATAGTGGGTTCATTGTGATTTGCTACAGAATGCTATATATATATATATATATATATATATATATGTCCAAAGAATGCCTCTAAAACCTGAATAATACCGGAATTTCCCACATATCTTAATCGGAAAATGCTATATTCGGAAAAAGGCCTTATTCTGAATATCCAAACAGAATATTTTGTTTACATGAAACGTATCAAACTCGGAATATTGTCATATTCTGAATAATAGTGGTTTTAAGATTGTTGTGCATGTAAACGTACTCGATGATTACAACATGTTCACTGCAGGTTGTGAAAGTAACATTTTAAGTTAAGGTGCTTAACCCTTGTGTTGTCCTCTTCTTTTTTGACCTTTTTGATGCTCATTTTAATGTTTTTGGCACTATATTTTTCCCCATTACCACCAGTATCTTCACCACTAGAACCAACTCGCTCACACTAGTTTTACACTAATTTTTTGTTTCGGAATTAATGGTCAATAAACCTCATTTATAAGAAATTATACCTCATTTTTGTGTGTAAGAAACAAGCAGAAATGATGAATGATTTGGACTAATGGTTAAGATCAGAGGAACAAAGGTAACGGATAATCACACACACGGATAATTTTAATAATTTTATTATTTCAGGACAATGCACATTTAATGAATGTACAGAAGTACACGTAAAAAGTGCCAGATTGTAGCCCAAGGGCTAATTTCCATCTATAGTCCATTACAAATGGAATACCACACCCACAATTCTAAGAAAATAGAGATCTGATCCTTAATTTCACTCGTGGAGAACGTCTTATGGAACCATCCGTGTTATTTCGGGGCAATTCGGTTGGAAAAAAACCCAAATATTCTCCCACAAACGGAGGGAGAACTCTGCACAAGCAGGAAGAAAGTTAGTGTGACAGCAGGTTTATTCCAGCGGGATCATGGAGATGTGGGAGGTGGTGTTTAGTGTTGGGTGGTGTTTGGTGGTGGGGTTTTTTGGGGGAGTGGGCGGGAGGTGGGGTGTGAGTGAAC
>NC_050183.1:32754759-32764759 GCF_008315115.2 Sander lucioperca
TAAGATATATGTGTGACTTTTTTGCAACGAAAATGAGGGGATTATGAAATCACGCAAGCCCCGCAGATTTTGCGCGGAAATCTGCAATTTATGCAGCGAAAGTGCGGCGTATTTGAAAAAATTTACCCCACCCCTGCATAAATATGCAGACTTTGGCTGATTATGCATTGAATTATGCGATCGCATAATTGCATTTTTCTGGAGGGACTGACTTTAAAATTCGTGCTCACTGTCGGTACACGATCCGTTCTGCACATGCGCAAGATAATACTGTTTTACCGAGGATACGACCTGCACGATCTGTTCCACGCTAGCCTATGGCTAGCCTCCACCGGGAAGCTGACGTTAATTTAGCTAACAGCTAATTCGGCTAACCGCTAGCTGACAGCTAGATTCAGTCTAAAATAACGTTAACTCAAACGTAATGGGAAAAGCAGCTACAGCTAAATTAAGACTTCACAGTAATAACAATAAAGACAAGTATTGAGTGATTGTATTTTAAATGAGCACAAGTAAAGTAGAACTGACGTAACAGCTGTTATATATGTTAGGTGTTTGTTATATATGTCAACGTTTATTTTCAAGTTTTATTTTGAGGGTCTTTTAAAGTTATTACATGCTGTCTCAGCTAGCAGTTAGCCGAATTAGCTGTTAGCTAAACTAACGTTAGCTTGCCTGTGGAGGCTAACGGCAGACCGCTACAATCAGCTAGCGGTTAGCCGAATGAGCCGTTAGCTAAACTAACGTTAGCTTGCCTGTGGAGGCTAACGGCAGACCGCTACAATCAGCTAGCGGTTAGCCGAATTAGCTGTTAGCTAAACTAACGTTAGCTTGGCTGTCGACCGGAAGCGTGGAACAGATCGTGCAGCGTCGTAAATCCTCGTACAACTGCGCATGCGCGAACATTTTGCGCATGTGCAGAACGGATCGTGTACCGACACTCACCACACGAAAATAACAACATTAACATGTTCAGTACACAAATCAATAGATTCAATAACGTGACCATTTCACGAACTGCCGTGAGACTGGCTGGTGTCCCGCTGCGCTGGCCAGTCATGTGAGCGTGGATCAGACTTGTCGGTGTGTTTTGAGGCGGTGTGAGAGTCTTCTACAGCAGTGGTTCTCAAACTTTTTTCAATAATGTGCCCCATTTGAATTGTGTTTTTAAGACAAGTACCCTCTGACCAGCGATAGATTTACCAAAACAACAGCCGTGTGACTGGAGGAAGGAAGGAAGGTTTTCCTGTTATGATGGAGGATTTGCACCGTAATATTTTTATTTGTAATCTTCTGCATGTGTGTGTGCTGCTGTGCGTCCCTGTGTGTGTAACAAGCATAGTGTGCACGCACTGTGCACGAGCCTAGGAGCATTTTACTAATGCTCTGTTAAAATAACAATGAAATGCTGCGTTATTGACTTTAGACCAGGTTTTTGTTGGTCAATGGTGCCATCACTTCCCACTGCCTCGAGATAGCAATACGCCCAGAATGCACCTGAACACACCTCCCTGTAAGACCAGCACGCCCAGAATGCACCTGAACACACCTCCCTGTAAGACCAGCGTGCCCAGAATGCACCTGAACACACCTCCCTGTAAGACCAGCACGCCCAGAATGCACCTGAACACACCTCCCTGTAAGACCAGCACGCCCAGAATGCACCTGAACACACCTCCCTGTAAGACCAGCACGCTCAGAATGCACCTGAACACACCTCCCTGTAAGACCAGCACGCTCAGAATGCACCTGAACACACCTCCCTGTAAGACCAGCACGCCCAGAATGCACCTGAACACACCTCCCTGTAAGACCAGCACGCCCATGGGCCACAGATGGGTGCAGGTGCATTTGTTATTTAAACGACGTGGGTGCTGGACGGGAAACTGACAACTGCGTTGTCTTAAAATAGCAAAGACACTTGCGTCGGGCTTTGTGCTGCGCCGAGTGCAGGATAGGTCCCTTGGTGTTCTTGCATCACATTAATTATGAACAGGTAAGTGGTCTTGAAGAGGATTGTTTGTACTTCTGTCTCGGTCTTGACAATCTCTCACTTGGACTCAAACTTCTTTGGACTCGATCTTAACTAGTCCTGGTCTTGGATTCGACAACGGTCGTCTTGACAGCAGCCCTGTTTCTATCTATTAAGCCACCATCCATCCATCCATCCATCCATCCATCCGTCCATCCGTCCATCCCTCCTGTCAGCTGCTAATGAATCCATCTTCCTTCCTTCTGCTGTTAATTAACAAACACAATCACCTCTGGACCTGGATCCATACTACCACACATCCCTCTGTATGTATTCATTATATGTGTGTGTGTGTGTGTGTGTGTGTGTGTGTGTGTGTGTGTGTGTGTGTGTGTGTGTGTGTGTGTGTGTGTTAACCACGGACAGTCCTGGATCTCGCTGATAAACTGAAATGAGAAACAAGGTAAAGCCGGAATTCCTCGTGTTTCTCCGCGCTAATGCTCTTACTCTCCGTCTTTATTCGCTGCTAATTAATTAGACCACGAACACCCCCACCTCCCCCCTCCGAAAACCCCCGAAAATACCCAGCGCTGACGGCTGGTGCGGCGCTGCTGCTGAATGAATGCATGGCGAGATATGCTGGCAGGATTAGAGAGTTCTCCTCCTGCCGGTAATCCGGCTAGCGAGACGGCAAGAACACGTCGCCTATTGTGGCCGAGGGATGCACTTCTTTCTGCTTTTGTTTTGAAAAGACGCTCATTGTCCGCCGTCTCCTGGGTAACACACACACACACACACACACACACACACACACACACACACACACACACACACACACACAGGAACACACACAGACACACACACACACACACACACACACACACACACACACACACACACACACACACACACAGGAACACACACACACACACACACACACACACACACACACACACACACACACACACACAGACACACACACACAGACACACACACACACAGACACAGACACACAGACACACACACTCACACACACACACACAGACACAGACACAGACACACACACACACACACACACACACACACACACTCACACAGACACACACACAAACACAAACAGACACAGACACAGACACACACACACACACACACACACACACACACACATACACTCACACAGACACACGCACACACAAACACACACAGACACAAAAAAACACACACATACGAGAGTAATAATCTGTGTGTGTGTGTGTGTGTATGTGTGTGTGTGTGTGTGTGTGTGTGTGTGTGTGTGTGTGTGTGTGTGTGTGTGTGTGTGTGTGTAATACCAGCAGACAATGGGCAGATTTCACTTAAAACACGTCAGTGCCAACCTCGTTATCCCGGCCTGACACGCTGACAACAGCACACACACACACACACACACACACACACACACACACACACACACACACACACACTCACACACCATAAATCACCCAGAATGCAATGTGCAAACAATGAGACGCAGCTAATCACACAACAAACACACACACGCTGCAAGACACACGACAGGGACGATGTTGGTCTGAGATTTAACTGTAAAGGTGAATTAAGTAGTAATTAGGTTCCAAGTTTCAGGAGGTTTTGTAGGAATGAGCGTCAGTATCTCGGAGCAGGAATTAAGATGTGCTGCAGATGTTTTTATCTGGTATTGGAAAAGTCTCTGTGTCAACACATAAACAAAACAAAAACTACTTAAAGGAACACGCCGACTTACTGGGACTTTGTCTTATTCACCGTCTCCCCCAGAGTTAGATAAGTCCATATATACCCTTCCCATCTCCGTGCTAGCCTAGCTTAGCACAGATCCTGGAGGTAACCGGCTCCATCTAGCCTAGCTTAGCACAGATCCTGGAGGTAACCGGCTCCATCTAGCCTAGCTTAGCACAAATCCTGGAGGTAACCGGCTCCATCTAGCCTAGCTTAGCACAGATCCTGGAGGTAACTGGCTCCATCTAGTCTAGCTTAGCACAAATCCTGGAGGTAACCGGCTCCATCTAGCCTAGCTTAGCACAGATCCTGGAGGTAACTGGCTCCATCTAGCCTAGCTTAGCACAGATCCTGGAGGTAACCGGCTCCATCGAGCCTAGCTTAGCACAGATCCTGGAGGTAACCGGCTCCATCTAGCCTACTGCTCCCAATAAGTGACAAAATAACGCCAACATGTTCCTATTTACATGTTGTGATTTGTATAGTCACAGCGTGTACAAATAACAATGTCACATGACACACAGCCATCTTCTAACCGTAAACATACTGGGAACTATATTCTCAGAAGGCGAAGCACTGCTACTCTGCTACTTGGGCGGAGTGATTTGCTCGCAGCACCTGAGAAGCCCCGTGGTGAGGAGCAGAAAGTTCACTCAGAGTTGGAGTAATAATCACTTTGCCCATGTAGCAGTGCTTTGCCTTCTGAGAATATAGTTCCCAGTATGTATACGGTGCAATGTCTCTTTGTCACACACACACACACACACACACACCTTCTCCCAGTCATCCCATAAGTCCCTGTGGTGGTCACTGGTCTCCATTGATAACCACAGAGCTTCTCCAATCCCTCTTCTTGGCTCCGACTCTGGCGAGAACTATCCCCGTGTGTGTGTGTGTGTGTGTGTGTGTGTGTGTGTGTGTGTGTGTGTGTGTGTGTGTGTTACCCCCCCCCCCCAGTGCAGAGTGTGTGTTGGACAGATAGGTGACGGCGTGCCGTCGGGGTCAGAACTGCTCCGCTGCATTAAGAGGATTGTCGGCAGTGAACACACACACACACACACACACACACACACACACACACACACACACAGGAACACACACACACACACACACACACACAGGAATCATATTGGGATGTTTTCTGCTCCTAGACAATGAAGCTGAGCTGGAAAATGTCCTGTTTATGCGTATATTACTGTGTGGAATTAGTACTTTTACTGCAGTTGCTCTAAGTATCTGTTAAACCCGTTTTTGAGGAAACTAAACACTATTTTTAAGCGATACGTTGTGGATACGTTGGTATCTGTGGCCGCTGCTGTCGCTGGCCAACGCTGTTGTTATTCTCCAAGTAATGCCCATTTATCATCTGCTGTCATGGCAACACACACATACACATACACACACACACACACACACACACACACACACACACACACACACACGCACACAGACACACACACACAGACACACACACACACACAGACACACACACACACACACACACACCCACACACACACACACACACACACACACACAGACACATACACACACACACACACACACGCACACAGACACACACACACACACACACACACACACACACACACACAGACACACACACACACACACACACACACACACACAGACACACACACACACACACACACACACAGACACAGACACACACACACAGACACAGACACACACACACACACACACACACACACACACACTTGCGCACACACACACACACACACACACACACACACACGTCAAACGACAGAAAATCTCACCCAGAGTGACGGCGGGAACTTTGTTGTTGACAGGAAGTATGGTGATGTTGAGGTCATACACGGGAAGCGTGCCGTGGAGGGGCACGGGTGGGGGCGGGGCGTCGCCGTGACAACAGCCGTCCGTCCCTCCAGCCTCCCCGTCAGAGATGATGAGGGTGACAGTGTCGAACACCGGCTTTGCTCCGATCTCTCCCCCTGAAACAGGAAACAACAACAAGGTGTCTGATGAAGAGCTTCTGGAAAAACAGACACACGGACACTTTCACAGTATATAAACTAGACCAGCAGGTCCCGTGTCTCTGGACGGAGACCAGTGAAGGATATTAGAAGATCTTTCCCGGTGATGGCTGAGCGTTACTGAGCAGCCTCCAACTGAGCTTGAAGACGTAGATGTGACGTGAGCAACCTGTCTGAAAGTTGGAAGTCTTCTGGTAGCTGTGCCAAGAGAAATCTCAATCATTCCCAATCTAGCAGAGACGGAGAGCGTAGGTATATGTAAGGAGATAACATAGGCACAGGCTAATTAATGATCACTAAAATGATAGTTAACATTAGTAATTAAACTTAAACAGCTAATGGAAGTCCAAACTGACTGAGAGCTTCTCCTGTACTATACGGTAATTCCTCTACTATGAGACAGTAAGTCTCGTGGTTATGACCCAATCGTTAGCCTATTTTTATAAAAACGTCTGCTACGGAGCCATAACGTGAGGTACAAGGTAATGGAGCCTTTTATACATTGTCGTGTTTCTTTAGAAATAAACAATGGACAAATAGAGTCTTTAAACTCTTCAGATGTAAAGTTATTCTCTGTCAAAGTGACGTCAAAATGAATGGCAGTCAATGGGATGCTAACGGGAGGTGATGGCTTGGTAGCATCAAAATGGCGCCATAGGAGGTTCGCGGTCCGAGGAGAAGCTTACCCCGTTGGACACTTTACACCGTTACATTTTGGGGGGTAGGCCCACGTCGTCTCCCATGATGCTCCTCCACGCAGGGGGCGGAGCAAGATGTTTTAAACAGGAGGTTCAGTCCAACTCTAGCCTTGCTCCATTTACAGCAGCTACATGTAATGAAGCTCAGTGTACATTATTTTAGGAAGACTTCTAAACTTAATCACCTCTCTCTCTTCCTAAAACTGATCAGCTGGTTTCGAGGCGTTCCCTTTTCAGTTAAACCAATCAGAATCGGCCATGAATTTCACGAGCCAATCACAGCATGACATCCCTGCTTTAAATCTGTTTCTCTCCCTGCTGCTGTCAGCTGTCATTTCAGGCAAAGAGTGCAACCCTCCTCCTCCCCTTCCACCTCCAGTCATCGTCACCCACGGCACCCTGGGTCTTCCTCCGGCAGACCGTTCCCGTCGACTCCTTCAGGTCCGGTCGTCGGGCTCCTTCGCCACCACCACCACCAGTGTCTAGACTCCGTCGGGGATGTGTCTTGGCTTCTCTACCCCTTTAAAAATGATTTTATAACGATGGAGTCTAATCTCCAAATACTCTGTACATTTCATATTATGTATATGTACAAATAAACCTTTGCATATCTGCAACAAAGTCTCTCCTGATTGAACTATTTTTCAAGATATAAGTAGAGATGCACCGATAGAGCGGCCGGTGACCAGAATTGGCCGGTTTTCACGTGCTCGGCCATGACCGGCGACCGGCAGGTCAGTCTGACATTATGGTGATTTCATGCCGGTCAACGCTACAATTAACTGACAACATAAGTTATACCAGTTACAGTTCTCAAGGACGCACGCACACACGGACGCCACAGCACGGACGCCACAGCACGGACGCCACAGCACGGACGCCACAGCACGCTCTCTTTCTCCTTTCTCTCAACTTTTCCGCCGTGTGTAGCTCGTACCCGCTCGCGGTGTGAAGCGCGTGTCGGCGCTATTCTCCCACATGTAGGAACCTGGTGAATTAACCTGCAACATGTCAGCTGTTTGGGAATTCTTCAGCGTGTGTGCAGAAGATAACAAGTTTACAACATGCAACACCTGCAAGGAGAAAGTAGGGCGTGGAGGGACGACACCAAAAACCTAAATCACATTTCTTTAGTTGATATTGATGTGAAAAGAAGGAAATGGTTCTAACATTGCTCTTTAGATGTGTGTGAATGTCCCACACCAGGAGTAATTTATATAGTTCTATTTTATAGTGATCCATTATCTGTTCAACACATGTTCTATTAAAGAAAAGATAGAAAATAAATATTTGTGTGCTGTAAAGTGGTTAGAAAACATGAAATCAGAATCGGCTAAAATCGGTATCAGCTGGTCTAACTCAAAGAAAATCGGAAACGGCCTAGAAAGTTGTAATCGGTGCATCTCTAGATATAAGATAACAGAATGCCCCAAAATCTGTACATAATGTTGGTAAAACATGATAGTTAGTCCAAATAGTTAAAGAAAATAATATTACACACACTTTTATCTAATTGATCTCCAAATATCTTCATCATTCTGGATCGGTCATTCCCAAAAATAATCTTAAAAAAAAAAAAATCTCTCACACAAAGCTGCTCAAAGTTAGTAAAGTTCTCAAAAATGTTGAAAAAAAAACTGAATGAAATGTCGAAAAAAAAAAAAAACACAAAAACATTTGACAAAGTGTCACAAATGTCAAAAAAGTGAAAAAAGAAATATGAAAACAAATCACATTGTGGACTTATTCTCCCTAACTGTCCGTCCACACCGCCGCCGACTTGATCTTCTAAAGGTACAGGAAGTCATTCATTTTCAATGGAAGCTGCTTCTCTCAGCTGCAAGGAGCGGAAAATCTGTCGGCGTCGCGTTTTGGGCGTTTTGAGCGACCAGAGCGTCAATCAGAAAGTTGAAAGTAGGTCAACTTTATGGTAATGAGCTATGACGCGGTTCAGCGACAACCAATCAGAATATAGACGTCCTTCACGCTGGCTGATTCCAGAGAAACATACGATGTAAACTTTGGTTCCTACCAAAACATTAGTTCAGAGAAAAAGGAGGAGAAGCTCATCATGGCCGTTGCTGGGTTCCCTATCATTTATGATATTTGCGTATAGGGACCAGTTAACGTTACCTGCCGGTCACATGGTCTCTAAACAGTCCGCTCACGGTGAAGTCCTGCACGGATCAACAGCTGGCGGCTGCTCGCTCTGCCTGCACGCTGCTGCGGTTCAGCGGCTAACGAGCGAGCTAACTGCTAACAGACACCGCTGCGACCAACAACCAATACACATTCTGTCATTATATATGTCATTTATAAAAGGTTTCTAGTGTCAGTGTATTGGCCGTGCAGTGGCTGCTTGATCTTTTTCCATGATGAACATAGAATGCTGCTACGTCAGAGCGGCCAAAGCCTCAAACAGCTTCCCCGGACTTTCTGACCAGCGTCCTCGACCGGGCGGCCAGAGCTTCTTTGCAGCTCAAGTCGGCGGCGGTGTGGACGTACAGTTAACCATTCATATTTTTGAGGGGGACAAATCTACCTCTTCTAAATATTGCCCTGCATTCCCCCCCTCCTCTGCACCTAAGCCCTCTCACCTGTATGGACGTAGTAGACGTGTCCCTGCTGCAGGTCCTGCTGGGAGAACTTGTCCACGGTGAGTCCGGCTCGCCGTAGCGCCCCTCTGGCGGGACTCCGGGCCAGCATGTAGGTCAGTCTGGAGTCCTCGCTGTCCCGGTCTGTGGCCGACAGGTAGTCCACCGTCACCTGCACCTGCCCCGCCTCCTCGCAGCTCAGCTCCCCCCGCAGACCCCCGCCCAGCTGGGGAGGCTCGTCGTTCATCGGCAGGACCTGAGGACGCCACATCACCAGACTTTAAATGCAGCAGAATTTAATAATTATTCAAATATCTTAAAGGGTAACTTGTATGTTTTTCAACCTGGACCCTATTTTCCCATGTTTCTGTCTAAGTGACTGATGGGAACAACTATCTTTGAAATTGTTCCAGCATTAAGCGAGAGAAACAAGCTGCAATGTAACGTTAACGGACAATTGTGTACCTTCAGTTAGCGTCCACTAAAAGTTCTTTTGTTGCTGCTGACACACTCAGATTATTATTCTAAGTGTCTGACAACATTATGAAAGGATCCCTACAGAGATAGACCTTTTAGTTAAAGAGTAAGATTCTTTTAATTTAACATGAAACAGCCCCGAAATCACCATCACCAAACCCACCAGACTCCATGTAAATAATCAGGACTTTTAGCGTGTATAGAGCCAGCATATTTTCACATGTAAATCGGTAAACTATGTGTTTATTTCAACCAAAACTAGAGTGGTAATTGTTGTAAAAGTGGAAAGACAACCCAAAAGAGCTTTTCATAGTTTTATTCTGTTTCTGTCGACTTTAAATAAAGTGTGTTTTACGATGCTAAAATAACTGTTTATTTGCATGGAGTCTGGTGGGTTTAGCGAACGCAATTTCACGGATGTTTTCATGTTTAAAAAAAGGATCTTACCTTTTTGTTAAAGAGTAAGATCGTTT
>NC_050183.1:32772259-32779759 GCF_008315115.2 Sander lucioperca
AACACAGATGGGAATTCAAAATATATCAAAAATATAATGTAAAGTATGTTGTTGCGTGTCATTGGGCATTTTTAAGTGGTTATATGGAAATCCTAGAGCTTTCTTAGTGGGTATACTGCGTATACCTGCGTATCACGTAGACTTCACCACTGAGTAGAGGGTGTGTCTGGCCTGAACTTACCCAGGATGCAGTGGGCTGAAGCAGGGCTCTGTGATGACGTAGGTCAGGTCTGTGTCTGGATGCTCTCTGTCGGTGAAGTGGAGGTGAGTCTGCGTGATGTACACCACCTCCGTCTCCTTCACTGTCAGCGAGCGGACGCTGCCGGAGACTTCCACCGGGAGCTGGTCCTTCACCGGGAAAACATGGACCACCACCGTCTGGAGGGAGAGGGTCAGGGGGACAGGAAGAGACTTTTCTAATCTGATGAGAGCAGTGGCGGTTCTGGGAGGGGCAAGGTGGCCAGTGGCCCTTATATATTACCCCTTAATATTAAAGGGTATCTACCGGTGAAACAAGCTACAATGTAAGTTAATAGGGCAATTATGCAGCTTGTATTTACCTTCACTAAAGTGCTCGTTGTGCCGCTGACAGACTCAGATTAATATTCAAAGTGTCTGACAACATTATGGAAAGGATTTCTAAGGAGATCGACCTTTCTGTTAAAGAGTAAGATCCTTTTTTAAAACATAAAAAATCCGCGAAATTGTGTTCGCTAAACCCACCAGACTTCATGTAAATAAACATTCATTTTAGCATCGTAAAATATACTTCATTCAAAGTCCACAGAAACAAAATACAACTATGAAAAGCCGTTTTGGGTCGTCTTTCCACTTTTCCAACCATCACACCTGTAATTTTGGTTGAAATAAACACATAGTTTACAGATTTACATGTGAAAATATGCTGGCTCTTTACACGCTAAAAGTATTATTTTTTTAAATGGAGTCTGGTGGGGTTAGTGCTAGCAACTTCAGAGCTGTTTCTGGTTAAACAGAAAGGTAAAAGAGGTTTTAAAAAGGTCTATCTCTGTAGGGATCCTTTCCATAATGTTGTCAAACACTTAGAATAATAATCTGAGTCTGTCAGCAGCAAAAAGAGCACTTTCACGTTTGTTACTGGACCAATTTCAAAGATTGTTGTTCCTATCAGTCACTTTCACACAAAAACATCGGAACATAGGTCCAGGTTGAAAAAAAAACAGTAGTTACCCTTTAAGCCTCATCTCCCCTCTGGCCCCCATAACTGTCAAATATTTTCATACATTTTGAACCCCAACTTTAGCTCCAAAAAGGGGATATTATTGCAGTGCAGTGATAAATAAAATATAGGTTAACAATGAATTGGTCGATATTTTCGCCACTATCCTTGGGCCGGGCCAGGCCCTTGATCAAGCATTTGTGTTTTTTTAATCATTACTTTATTAGCCTTATTGGGTGGGGAGAAAGCTCTGCCTCTCCAGCTTCTCCCGTAGCTCTGGGTGGATGTCCTGCACTGACGTGAGCGTGAGGTAAACTGGGCTACATCGTGTCTTCCCCCCTCTGCAGCACTGTTGTCGGCCAGTGCGTCAGCATGCAGACCGTGGCGAAGGACAGAGTATTAATTAGGTGATCGAGACAAGAAAGTCTCCTATACACACAGCGCAGTTTGCATGCTTCGTCCTTGTTGCATTATTCATTAAGATAATTCTAAACAGATTTCTGTAGTTCAAACAACTCAGAAATGTAGCTCAGCGTAAATTCTGTCAGGGAGACTTCAATTACGTTATCTCTCTTCTCTTCAACTGATCAGCTGGTTGGTGGGTGTTAAGTTTCTGTAAACCAATCAGAATCGGGCACGTACATTCAAACCAATCACAGCATGACTACCATGTTTTAAATCTGTTCTCTCTCCTGCTTCTGTCAGTATTTTCAGACGAGAGCGCGACCCGCCTCCTCCCCTTCTACCTCCAGGCATTTTCGACCACGGTGTTCTCGGTCTTCTCCCGGCTGACGGCTCATTTTTTGGTTTTTCATCCAGTCTACGGGTTTTTTCTCACCACCACCAGTGTCTAGATTCCATTGGGGGATATGTTTGGTTTTCCTAAACCTTTGAAATGTATATATACCCCTTTTATGATGGAGTCTAATCTCCAAAATGTATGTATGTACTACTTTGCAATAACTTACTAATAAATGTTTGCATATCTCGCCACCTCAGGAGGGGGAAGCGGGGAACCATCCAAGCTGTGTACAGTAAGGATGGGACGCTGTTGACCTCAACTGAGGAGGTAATAGGGCGGTGGAAGGAGCACTTTGAGGAACTCCTAAATCCGACTAATACGCCCTCTATGGTAGAGGCAGAGCTGGAGGATGATGGGGGATTGTCGTCAATTTCCCTGGTGGAAGTTGCTGAGGTAGTTAAACAACTCCACAGTGGCAAAGCCCCAGGGATTGATGAGATCCGTCCAGAAATGCTTAAAGCTCTGGGTGTAGAGGGGTTGTCTTGGTTGACACGCCTCTTCAACATTGCGTGGAAGTCTGGGACGGTGCCTAAGGAGTGGCAGACTGGGGTGGTTGTTCCCCTTTTCAAAAAGGGGGACCAGAGGGTGTGTGCCAATTATAGGGGTATCACACTTCTCAGCCTCCCTGGTAAAGTCTTCTCCAAGGTGCTGGAAAGGAGGGTTCGGTCGATAGTCGAACCTCAGGCTGAAGAGGAACAATGCGGATTCCGTCCTGGTCGTGGAACAACGGACCAGATCTTTACTCTCGCAAGGATCCTGGAGGGAGCCTGGGAGTATGCCCAACCGGTCTACATGTGCTTTGTGGATCTGGAGAAGGCCTATGACCGGGTCCCCCGGGAGATACTGTGGGAGGTGCTGCGGGAGTATGGGGTGAGGGGGTCCCTTCTCAGGGCCATCCAATCTCTGTACAACCAAAGCGAGAGCTGTGTCCGGGTTCTCGGCAGTAAGTCGGACTTGTTTCAGGTGAGAGTTGGCCTCCGCCAGGGCTGCGCTTTGTCACCAATCCTGTTTGTTGTATTTATGGACAGGATATCGAGGCGTAGTCGGGGTGGAGAGGGGTTGCAGTTCGGTGGGCTGGGGATCTCATCGCTGTTTTTTGCAGATGATGTGGTCCTGATGGCATCATCGGTCTGTGACCTTCAGCACTCACTGGATCGGTTCGCAGCCGAGTGTGAAGCGGCTGGGATGAGGATCAGCACCTCTAAATCGGAGGCCATGGTTCTCAGCAGGAAACCGATGGAGTGCCTTCTCCAGGTAGGGAATGAGTCCTTACCCCAAGTGAAGGAGTTCAAGTACCTTGGAGTCTTGTTCGCGAGTGAGGGAACAATGGAGCGGGAGATTGGTCGGAGAATCGGCGCAGCGGGTGCGGTATTACATTCAATTTATCGCACCGTTGTGATGAAAAGAGAGCTGAGCCAGAAGGCAAAGCTCTCAATCTACCGGTCAGTTTTCGTTCCTACCCTCACCTATGGTCATGAAGGTTGAGTCATGACCGAAAGAACGAGATCCAGGGTACAAGCGGCCGAAATGGGTTTCCTCAGGAGGGTGGCTGGCGTCTCCCTTAGAGATAGGGTGAGAAGCTCAGTCATCCGTGAGGAGCTCGGAGTAGAGCCGCTGCTCCTTTGCGTCGAAAGGAGCCAGTTGAGGTGGTTCGGGCATCTGGTAAGGATGCCCCCTGGGCGCCTCCCTAGGGAGGTGTTCCAGGCACGTCCAGCTGGGAGGAGGCCTCGGGGAAGACCCAGGACTAGGTGGAGGGATTATATCTTCAACCTGGCCTGGGAACGCCTCGGGATCCCCCAGTCGGAGCTGGTTAATGTGGCTCGGGAAAGGGAAGTTTGGGGTCCCCTGCTGGAGCTGCTACCCCCGCGACCCGAGACCGGATAAGCGGACGAAGATGGATGGATGGATGGATATCTGCAACAAAGTCTCTCCTGATTGAATTGTAGTTGAGAACGTCAGTTATAACGGCTCACGTATTAAAAAATTGTCAGGTTTAAATCAGGCTCGGGCTCATAATTACAGTTAATGTGTCGGGCCGGGCTCGGACACAATGTGCACAGGCTCGAGTAGGGTCGGGCTGGATTTTTTTGGGCCTGATCTAAGCTCTAGTATCGTTAGTCTTTTGTAAAACTAAACCTGGAGGGTTGGTGGTTTGGTGGGTTGGCTATCGTTTGGATTTTTACGATTCCGATGCCGAACCGGTTCTTGAAAATCTGAAAAATGACCTCAAAGAAAGGCTCTTTTATGGAGTTAAATTTAACAATATATTAACGTTTTAAAAGTACTTAAATATATAATAAGTAAACCTAAGTCACCTGACACACAAATACAACAATTTAACAAATAACAGTTACACTATTAACAAGTAACAACAAAATAAATGTTGAGTTGGTATGCTAACTAAACCAGCTCCAAAGTTAAGCAGTTCTTTTGCACCATATTTGCCTTCTCTAGCAAGATACCACACCTCTCCAGACTTATGGCATGTCCTGCACAGGAGAAAACTCTCTCAGGTGGTGTCCCAGAGGCCTGGACACACAGCTATGAGTTAGAAAGGGCAGACAATTTGGGGAGGCTGTGCCGCTTCCCCCACCACCAGGCTACAGGGTCTTGTCCTGAACGATAGACTAGCAGAGCAAGTTTATCGCGATCACGTGCAGTGAATGGTTGATATGCTTTTACGTCTGTTTCGGTGAGCCCAGAGGGAAAATATGGCATTTTAAAAGTAGCCTACATTTACGATAGCGTGATATGTTTACGTCCGTTTCGGAGCGTGTCCAAAAGGCCGTCTATCAGCAGTGATTGTAGAGTGCATGACGCAGAATAGCGCGGACATAATATCATAAATTTGGTACCCCTAGTATCGCATGTGTCCTCAGCCTGGCCCCTCCATATGAAGATTAGATGTCTAGATCTAGATTAGTCTAGAACCGCCACTGAATGAGAGGAGACTGTTTCACACTCACGTATGTCTGGGAGAGGTTGGGCGGCTGGTGGCTGTCAGACAGCGTGAAGTCGAACGAGTCCTCAAACTGCTCCTCTCCTGAGTGCTGGTAGTAGATCTGACCCTGGATCAGATCCCTCTGCAAGAAACTGTCCACTTGCTCTCCTGCAAACACATCGACAACATTTACAACCCACCAGCTGCAACACGAGATGATAAGCATCAACTCTAAGGCTACGTTCACACCGCAAGTCTTAATGCTTAATTCGGGATTTTTCGCTCAGATACGATTTTTTTGTTTGGCTGTTCACATGACCTTTTAAAATGTGGCCTATATCAGATTCCAGTGTGACAATGACTACAGATGCAGCACACTGTTGCACTAAAGTTAGGGAGGTTATGGAGGAAGTAAGCTATTTTGGCTTTTTTTTCAAAATGTTTGTGTAATGGCAGCCGTAACATTAATGAGCAGGTGCTGAGGAGGAGAAGAATGAAGAGAAAGAGAGACAACATTGGCTATTTTGGCCTTTTGTGGGGTTATGGCTGCAAATTCACTACAGAGGTCTGTGTGCATGCAGAGACGAAGGCAGGAGTGGTGGGACTGTGTTGTGAATAGCTTCACAGAGACGCATAATTGTGACAAATGTCGATGTAGATTGACGTAAAAGTCGCATCAAATCCGCCTTGGTCGTAACACTGCGGCCGCGTTGAAAAACATCTGACCTGGGCCTGATTCAGGACCACATAGGCTACATTCAGACTGCAGGCAAAAGTGGCCCAAATCCAATAGTCCCGACCAAGCGCGTTTACTTATAGCGCTAAAGGGACGGCAATAGTCCCGACCAAGCGCGTTTACTTATAGCGCTAAAGGGACGGCAATAGTCCCGACCAAGCGCGTTTACTTATAGCGCTAAAGGGACGGCAATAGTCCCGACCAAGCGCGTTTACTTATAGCGCTAAAGGGACGGCAATAGTCCCGACCAAGCGCGTTTACTTATAGCGCTAAAGGGACGGCAATAGTCCCGGCCAAGCGCGTTTACTTATAGCACTAAAGGGACGGCAATAGTCCTGACCAAGCGCGTTTACTTACAGCGCTAAAGGAGACTTTTAGCGTCAATAAGAACGACAAAGGCACCTGACCAAGCGTCCATATTTCACGAGATGGGTGTGAGAACCTGTTGGACCTGGACACTTGACCCCCAAAAAAATCTGATTTGGGCCACTTTTGCCTGCAGTTTGAACGTAGCCTATTAGAGAAACAACCCTCACCTGTCCCGTGGGCTGAGGTCTTCCGGACCAGCTTCCCCGCCCGGGGCCCGGAGGTCAGCTGGTACAGTATGTAGTCATCGCTGGAGTCCAGGTCGGCGGCGAGTAGCGTGACCTCCTCCAGCTGCACGGCGCCGCCCTCCTGCACCTCCAACGCCACGTTGTTGATGAGGAACGGCGGAGAGTCGTCTTTGGGCAGGATGTTGACGGGGAACTTGTGACGAATGCTGTGGCGCCCGTCGCTGATGCGGAAGACGATGTGGTCGCGGGTAGTGTCGCTGTCGGAGTGATGGTAGACGACCACGCCGTCCCGCAGGTCCTGCACGCGGAACATGAACGCCTTCCCGCCTGGGAAACAGGAAACACCACATAAACACCACGTAACAACGCATTATGTCATTAAAAACCTGAACCCAATATATAATTATTTTCTCCGCGGCGAAGGCCCTATTGAAACTGAAGGAATTATTATTATATATTATATATGTTATTATTTTTACGGCAAATTAATTGCCTTTTTGAGGGGCTTAACATACTCAAAAACTCATAAAAATTGGTGGTCGCATCAAGCCTGGTGAAAATTACGTATTTTAAGGGTTTCGGGAATAGGCGCGTTAATGCTGACAGCCCTAGTTTTTTTTGCTACTGCCAGCACTCCAAATTTCCAAACAACAGAGCTACGTGTTGAAATTGACCGGAATTCTCCTTTAAGGTCTGTTTACGGTGTGTTTTAGCCGGGTTGTGGCCTGGAAGGCTCTATAGAAATCTGGCCCCTATTGAACGAAGTTAAACTGAGAGAGCGTGCCGTTCACAGACACCAGAATGAACGAGCTCACGGTAACGTCCATCAGGCAGTATTACTGTACGTTCAGTTCACGTTCGCCCAAAATATGAACAAGTTCATGAACTCTCGTTCAATGAACGCGTTCAGGCACAACACTGAACATGAAGAACTCGTCTGTCCTACATTGATGAAAAGTAGGCCGTGTCCATCTGTCGGCTCTCCGCTGCTGGCTGGCCTCCCTCACATGCTACATCAAGCTAACCGCTAACCGCTAACAGCAGAGCGTTGCATCACCGCCGGCCTGCTGGCGGACATGTGTTGTTGTCAGAGAGGAACCGCTCGGTTTCCAGCCAAAGCTTTCGCACTTTGATTCAATTATCGTCTCCAACACATGCACTGGTTATTTTTTTTTCTCTCCCGCATTGTCACTTGGAAATAACAAGTTTCTCTTAGCGCCTGGAGGCACCGCGAGGCGCTGGCTGGGGTTTGTGCTGTGAACAACCGGT
>NC_050183.1:32782259-32784759 GCF_008315115.2 Sander lucioperca
ACAAGCTGCAACTTCTGTGACTGATCCAATGGGAGCCTGACTCTTACATATGACCCCAATCTGCCCTTCTTATGGCTTGAAGCCATAAACTCCGCCGGTTTTTTGCCAAAACCATGCTTCCCCCTAGGTATGTTAAACATCAGGCACCCATCACTGGCTCTGTTTGTACAATTTACCACGCAACAACTCCTTGGCATTTTCACTTACGCTATGCTGCTAGTACTACTAGCTACACGAAACACGTCTTCTTTCTGCCCCCCGGTTGCGTGCGCAAGCAGTGATGACGTTGCCGAGAAATCCATGTATAAGACGTGTGTGATATGTCGGTATTATTATTCAGGTTTTAGAGGCATTCTTTGGTCATGTATACAGGGTGGGGGACTCGAGTCGCACGACTTGACTCGAGTCCAACTCAAGTCGCCAATTTGAGGACTTGCTTGACTTACATTGATAAATGACTTGACTTTGACTTGAGACAGATGTCTTGACTTTTTATTAAAGGTCTCATGGCATGAAAATGTCACTTTATGAGGTTTTTTAACATTAATATGAGTTCCCCCAGCCTGCCTATGGTCCCCCAGTGGCTAGAAATGGTGATAGGTGTAAACCGAGCCCTGGGTATCCTGCTCTGCCTTTGAGAAAATGAAAGCTCAGGTGGGCCAATCAGGAATCTTCCCTTTATGACGTCATAAGGGGAAAGGTTACCTCCCCTTTCTCTGCTTTGCCCACCCAGAGAATTTGGCCCACCCATGAGAGAGAGAGAGACATCATGGCTTTCGAACGAGCAAAGCATGGCAATTGGTCAAGACCCCCCCCCCCCCCCCTCTCCACCTTGCCCCCCCCCCCTCTCTCCTCCTCAATAGCATTTAAAGCTACAGACACAGAAATGGCACATCCTAAGGAAAGCTCATTGTGGGACTGACTCTAGTGGCTGTAATTCTGCACCAAGGCTGAATTTCGGAAAAGAGACTTCAGATACAGTATTAGGGGACCACTAAGGTCTATATAAAAGAGACTTCAGATACAGTATTAGGGACCACTAAGGTCTATATAAAAGAGACCAGATACAGTATTAGGGGACCACTAAGGCCTATATAATGGCGTTTTTCCATTACATGGTACCTGCTCTACTCTTTAGTCCCGCCTCAGCGTGGCTGGTGGTCTTGCCGGCCCAACGCACACACCAGCGCACAAGTATAAACATCAGGCCACTTGAGTTATGTTTTACAGTTCTGTGGAGGCTCCACGTAGAGCTTCCGCCGTAGCCTGTGTAATATGTGACCCGATGTATACATTTGTCAGCTGGTGTGTGCGTCGAGCCAGCATGTGTGTGTGTACGTAGGCTATGGCGAAAGCTCTGCCTGGAGCCTCCGCAGAACTGTTAAATAAGCGGCGCCGTAGTAAACTGCCGTGACCTAACACGACACACACACAGAACGTCGAAGGTGAGTTGTTGCCAGAAGACACATTTAGTTTCTAAAGAAGCTGGAGGCAACAACATACACAGCTGGCTAAACTGTTTAAAAATAGCGGGTTTGTTCAGGACACCCCCGTCTGTCGCTTTCACGGCACCTTTTCGGCTCGCCTCAGCTCGCTGGGAACCTCGACTGAGGAGGTACTAAAAAAAGTACCTGTTAGCAGGTACCAGGGACTTTTTTTCGTAATGGAAAACCAAAAAAGGGGAGTAGAGTCGAGGTGAGTCGAGCAGGTACCATGTGATGGAAAAGCGCCATAAAAGAGACTTCAGATACAGTATTAGGGGACCACTAAGGTCTATATAAAGAGACTTCAGATACAGTATTAGGGGACCACTAAGGTCTATATAAAGAGACTTCAGATACAGTATTAGGGGACCACTAAGGCTATATAAAAGAGACTTCAGATACAGTATTAGGGGACCACTAAGGTCTATAAAAGAGACTCAGATACAGTATTAGGGGACCACTAAGGTCTATAAAAGAGACTTCAGATACAGTATTAGGGGACCACTAAGGTCTATATAAAGAGACTTCAGATACAGTATTAGGGGACCACTAAGGCCTATATAAAAGAGACTTCAGATACAGTATTAGGGGACCACTAAGGTCTATATAAAAGCATCCAAAGAGCACCATGTCATGGGACCTTTAATGTAATAGCCAGGCCATATTCTTATTTTCAAGGTATTGAAATTAAAAGGCAAGCCTGCGATGGGCAGTGGTGCTTAGACGTGAGAAGAAACCACCGCTGCCCATCGTGGGCCAGTCTCCGCGGAGCTCAGCTAGCTTGATGTAAACCTAGCACCTTAATTGGACATATGTCTCTGTAATTAAGTTTTTGCAGCAACAGGCTATTGAAAATAAAACAAGACTTTTCATGATGAATAATGTCTTTTTGAACTGATTATGAATGTAAGAACTGGGAATCTAAGAATTTTGTATGACTTGACTTGTGACTTGCTTGACTTATAGCAGGGACTCGACTTGACTTGCTCGATTCTCACCACAGTGACTTGAGACTT
>NC_050183.1:32793125-32800625 GCF_008315115.2 Sander lucioperca
GCACGGTGTGGCTTTCCACCCTCGTCGTCTTTTTCGGACACATTATTCTGTACGTCCTCACCCATGTAGATTGCCCCTTTTTCACTGTCTTTGCCTTTTCCTCGGCCGTTTCCCTCTGATCTCGGCTCTCCATCCCACTTTCGGACCTCAACGCCCAAGGTCCTCCCCCCTGTCCTGCCCCTTTCCTCTCTCAATCTCATACCTTTTCTTTCCAGCGCTTTGTCCTGCCCCCCACGGTACTTCCCCCAACACCACCCCTCCCCCCGTCGGTCCCAATTAGTGCTCCTCCGCACAGTACCCATTTCTAAACCATCGACTGCAGCGCTCTGTTTCCGGCGGTTTTTCCGGCAGCTGCGTCGTGTTTGCTGTGGTCTGGCAGTGCCTTCCCCCCCCGCTTGGGGGCGGTGTGTGCCCGCCCTCCTCTCCCCGGGTGCTGCCGGTCCCCCTCGGGCCTGCCGTCGGCCTGCTGCGGAGGCGTGCCGTGAGGGCAACCCCGCCTATCCACTTGTGCTGTTTCGCTGCCGCTGGCGGAGTGCCAGTCAATGTCTTCCTCGTGTCCCCGCCGTTGTTTGTCGTCGTGCCCAGGCTTGGTGCCGTCCCGGGTCTCTTCGTTGCGATCACACTCCGTTGACGGCTTGCGTCATGTGCCGGTACCACTGCGGCCTCCCCTGCAACCTCCGGCCCCCCGCGGTCACACGGTACGTGATTTATTGTGCGACCACCCCCATGCGGCCAACCGGTACCGTCACCCAGGAGGCACCCTGGTGCTCTTCGGGTGCCCGATCTGCGGAAAAGCGCGATGTGCGCTCCCTTGTTTTAATCTTGCGAGGCCGTAGGCCTGCCGTACCTCTTCAACCTGTGCTGTTCGCTCTACTTCCCCCTGTTTGCGTGCTGTAATCGGTCCTTTGGCCGCAACCTGCCGCGCTCTTCCCCCTGCCTCCAGCCTCCCCTCGCTCCCCTTTTTTGCCCCTGCCTTTCTTGCCCCCTTACCCTACGGCGGCATTCTGACCGCAGCCCTTCCAGTTCCGCCGAACCTTTTAAACTGCCCTTGTGAGTTGCCTTTTTTTTTTTCCCAGCAGCCCCCGCTTCCGCCCCTGACCTGCCCCCTCTTCTCCCGCTTAACCCTGTTTTCCGCCCCCGTTTCCGGTGCCCTTTTTCGTACCCTCTGCGCTCGTCTTCTGCCGCGACGCCATGCCCGTCTGGCCTGTGCCTTTCCCCCCCGTGCGACCCCCGCACCCGTGCCGCGTAGTCCCCCGCCTGCCGGTTTCCGTTTGTGCACTCCTCCGGCTGTTCCGGGCCCCCACTCCCAGAGCAGCCCGCTGCTGCTCGGCGCCGTCTCGCTTGCGTGTCTCCGTGTGTCCCCGTTTCCTCTTCTTGTGTCCGGCTGTCTGTTGCGCTGGTTCGCGCGCTCGTTCCGCCTCGCGCTGCCCGCTGCCCTTCGCTGTCTCGTCCGCTCGTCGCTCTCCGGCCAGCCTGTCGGCCCCCCCCCCCCAGTCCCCCCGTCCCCCCCGGCCGGCCACATGGTCGCTCCTCCCGCACCGGCTCCGGCTCCCCTGGGCCCCCTCGCCCAAGGACCCCGCGGCCTGGGTCCCCCAGGCGTCCCCCCCCCCCCCTTCTGCCCCGGCTAGTGACCACAGGTGGTCTCTCTTCCCCAAGGGCTGGGCCCCCCACTAGGCCCCGGTGCATCCACCTTAGAGTGGGGCGTACGCATCCCCCGGCTGGGGACACCCCCCCCCTCCCGCCCGCCCGTGCCCGGGCCTACAGCCCACCCGTGACTTTCAACATCCCCCAGGACGCCCTGGCCCACCCCTCCAGACCCACAATAAGAGCGGCGGCTCCGAGGGCCAGTAATTCCGCGTTCCGTTTTCAGTAGTTCTCGGAGTTCCCGTTACGCTTTCCCCCCTTGCGGTGCGATGCATGGCCTGTCGGGGTGGTCTGTTGCTTCCTTGCCACCGGGCGTTTGACCCCATTTTCGCCATGTGCCCTGTCGTCGCGGGGCTTGTGTTGTTTTTTGTTGTTACGTGCTAATAGCGGTCTCGGGTTACCCCCGGTCGCCACCGTCGCCAAGCCCGGTTTGCCACCCTGCAGCTGCGATCCCCTCGTTTTTCAACGCCACGGTCCCCCACGTGGCCCTACCTGTTCCTCTTTGGGGCTCCGTTTCCTGTCGCGCCTGAGGGCCCCTCGTACAACAGGTCCCGGTCCGGCGTTATAGCCGTTAGGTGCCCGTTGCTGCTTTTCTGCGGAGTGCCGCCTGGTTGCTGCGCCGTCACCTGCCCCTCGCCGCCTTGGCCGATTCGGCCTCGCCTTTGACCCTCTTACCCTTATTTAAATGCGCGTAATCCTGCAGCCCTCCTCTTCAGTCTTTCTTTTTTCCTACCTAGTACTCAGCTGGCAAGCCGGCCCCGGCCGGCGTCCCTTCCGCCCGGCACCCTACAACCACGCAGCTGACCGGACCCCTTTTGGCGCTGGCCGGCGCTTGCCCGGTCGCTTCTTCCCCCCAACCCATTTCGCCGTCACTCCCCCCTCCCGTTCTTGGCCGCCGCTCCGCTCGTGCGGTTTCCCTGTTCGGCGGGCATCGCAGAGCAGGTGGGCCGCTGCACTTCCCCCCCCCCCCCCTCGTGCGGCGATGCCTTCCCCCGCTTTGTCGGCCCCCCCACCCCCGCCGCCTCCTCCTTTTGCTGCGTTTGCCCTTTGTGTCCCCCGTTTGTGAGTGCTGCTTCCCGTTCTTTTGTGGACCACTGCCTTTATTGACGCCCATTAATGCCTCATTGTGATTTTGTCATTAAGACTGTTTCGTTGGGCCCTGAGTCCTCCTTCTCGGGGTCCGATTCGACCACTGTCCGCTTCGTTCGCTTTTTCGTTCCAGGCTTCCGCTTCCCCCCCTTTCGCTTTCCTTAAACCCCGCGGTCTTGATTCCCCCCCAACGAGGCACAGTATGTAAATTGTAGTTATTTCCCCTTGTTGGAGCCCTCCAACCACCACATGCCATGTCGTCTGATATTCCTTTCTATGTCTAATACCCCCCCTCAAACCTTTTGCCCCTTGGTACATCCCCCCGTGCCCCGCCCTTTGGCCCGCTTGCCCCCATCCCTTTCCTTCCCGTCTCCCCCGGTCACCTCCGCGCCTTTTCCCTTTCGCTTCCAGTGCTTGTTCCTCCGTCCACTCCACCACATCCCGCTCCCGTGGTTTCCGGCGTCTTCCGCCTTCCCCCGGTGCCCCTGTGCCCCGCTGGGCCCCTGCCACTTCTACCCTTAGGCCCTTTTTCGCCCGTGGCCTCCCCGTCCCCCTTCACCCGCCCTTGCGGGCTGTTCGCCGCTCCCTCCTGCCTCCTCCCTTTTGCGTCGGTCGGTCGGTCGGTTCTGTGTGTGTCTCTCTCTTCTCTCTTCTCTATCTCTCTCTCTCTCTCTATATCTTCTCTCCTCTCTCCCCCCCCTTCCCTCGCCCCCCCCCCTGGCCGGCTCTGTCCTTCTTTTGCCCCCCCCCCCGCCCGCCCGCCCTGGGTCTCCGTGCTTTGGCGTGTGCGCGGGCTCCCGTGCCCCCCCCGTTACCGCTGTTCCGTCGTTGCGCCCCACCTCCTCATGCCCCCCCCGTGGGCGTTTCGCGCCTTGCCCGCGGCGTTGGTTGCTGCCCGTCTTCGGTTGTTGTTGTCCCCTGTCTTTGGGTCCTTCGGGTGCTGCCGTCCCTGCCGCGTTCTCCGTTGTGGTGTCTCCCCCCCATCCTTCCCGGGATCCCTTCCCTGCTTTAGCATTGCAGCTTGTTGATCCGTCGCCCCCGGTCGTCTTTTGCCTGTCTGTGCTTCCCTCCCCATGTCCCCCTGCGCGCGCGCTCTTGTCTTGTGGGTCTGGCCCCCGCCCTGCTGCTGCCCCCCTCGTGTTTTCCGTCCTGCGCGGGGCTCCCCCCGCTTTTTGCCCTTGGTGGCTGGTGCGCCCTCCACCTTTTTTCTTTAGGTTGCCCCCAGCCCCCTTGAGGTGCCCCCCCCTTGTCCTCGCGTCCCGTTCCGCCCGCCTGGGGCTACCGCTCCTCCCGTGCGGCCCATCCGTATTGCCCCCCCCTGCTCTTTGCCCGTTCTCCCCCCTTCCCCCGCCCTGGCGGGGTCTGCACATTGTCCGTCGTGGTGCCTGTCCCCTGTGAAGCGGCACTCTCCCCCCCCCCCTCCCCGCCCATCCAGCCCATCTCGGCTTTTTACCCTCTATGTGTTGCTACCGCTGCCCCTCCGTCTTGCCCACTGTTCTCCGCTCGCCTTCTGCCTCCCCCGCACTGTTGTCTGCCTTTCCATGTCCCCCTCCACTCCTTTCTTCTCCTCCCTTCGATGCCCCTGTTGAAGGCGTTGGCTGCCCTAACGCCCTGCCCCCTCCCCTCCATCCGCCCTCCCCCCTCCCTCCCCTGGCCCCGCCCCCCGCGCCTGCCCCGCCCTCGCGCCCCCCTTGTCCCCCTCCCCCGCGGACCGGTCCAGGGGCCCTTGCCCGCGCTGGTGCCCCCGGTCCCCTGTTGGCGCCCCTCATTCGCCCTGGACAGCCGCTCCCCCCTGCCTGTCCATCTCCTCGGCCGGGGGCCCCCTGCCCCGCCCTCTCCCCCTTCCGTGGGGTCTCCCCCTGTCCCTCGCCCGGTGGGCCCTCCCCCAGCCCCCGCCTACCCGGGCGGAGTGGTCCCTGCCCCTGCCCCCGCGCTGGGCCCCCCGTTCCCCCGGTTCTGTTGGTCCTCCCCTCCGCGTCCTGGTTTGCCCTCCTGCCCTGGCCCGGCCGGTTCCTGCTTCCCCCCGCCCCGTCCCGGCCCGGTCGTCCGTATGCCCCTGACCCTTTGGCTGCTCAGAGGAGTAGGCAGCACGGCCTGGGACGCTGAGACCCACAACCGCCCTTTTTGGGCCTCATTCCACTACCCGTGTTTGGCGGCGCCGCAGGCCTGATGCGCCCCCTCCCCCCCGCCCCTTCCTACTGTGCCGCCTGGGGTGGTAGCCTCCTGCTTTGGGGGTTTTTTCTGCCACATGGGACCGGGCGCTGGCCCTGTCTTGGCGCGGCTGCCGGGGGCCCCATGTCGCGCGGCTTTTGGGGACCACCCCTTCCTCTGTTCGAGCATGAAGATGGGTCGGCTGGTCTTCCACAGGCATTGGCCCCGCCGCCCCCCCGCCAGGCCCCCCCGCTTGGCTCTGTCAGCCGCCTCTCCCGGCTTGCGTGGCTCGCCAGTCTCCAGACTCCCCAACGCGATCTATGGCGGGAGCTCACCCTCCGTGTTTTCAGCGAAGCCAGAACCCTGCCGGGCCTCTGCGAAGATCTGTGTGCGGGTGGGCCAAACTCCCTCTGCCAGTGTGTGCCCCTGGTGCCCCCTACAGGCCAGTTGACTCTCTGTAATGCACACACCGGTCCGGTCCCCAACCTATTCCATTGATTTTCTAGGTGTTCAAATACCTTATGGGCAGCTGGAGCATACACATACAGAGGTAAAAACAAAGCAGACGGTGGAGTGCTGGGATGTGTGTGGTTGAGAGGCGGTCTCGCCCCAGGGACATGCACGACGATGACACTAGCACCCCGCCCTGCGGTCTAAGGGGAGAACGGCAACAGAGTAGGGGGGTCAAAGACCTGACGGGCTCGCCACCTGGGTGGAAAGCACAGACATAAATAAATACAGAAAAAAAACAAAAAAAATCGGTGATATATATCGGAGAGAGAGAGAGAGGACACACACACACAGACAGAGGGACACACACAGACAGAGTACACATCACACAGAGAGCGAGAGAACACCAGAGAAGAGAGAGAGAGGAGAGAGAGGAGAGCAGACACAGACAGACAGAGAGAGACACGAGATAGAGCGAGAGAGGCGAGAGAGACGAGAGACAGAGAGAGAGAGACAGAGACAGAGAGATGAGAGAGAGAGGACACAGAGAGAGAGAGAGACACAGCGCGAGAGAGAGACAGAGAGACACAGACAGAGAGAGACACAGAGAGAGACACAGAGAGAGACACGAGAGAGAGAGAGAGAGACGAGAGATGAGAGAGAGACTAAGAGAGAGAGAGAGAGAGCAGAGGAGACAGAGACACAGAGAGAGAGAGAGAGGACACAGAGAGACGAGAGACAGCGAGATGATGACACAGAGAGGACAGACACAGAGACACACAGATAGAGCCGAGAGAGAGAGAGAGAGCGACAGAGAGTGACACGAGAGAGAGACACACAGACGTGAGAGACACAGAGAGAGAGATCACATGAGAGAGAGGGCCACAGAGAGACACAGATGCGAGACACACGAGAGCGAGAGACAAGTAGAGAGTGAGCCAGAGAGAGAGATAGAGACACGCAGCGGAGACAGAGAGGAGACACAGGAGGAGTAGGACGACCAGAGCGAGAGCGACATAGAGCCATTAGAGATGACCCACAGAGACGCACAGAGAGACACGAGAGAGAGACACAGCAGAGAGAGACGGAGAGAGACACGGAGAGAGAGAGAGAGCGACATAAGAGAGAGATCAGAGAGAGGAGACACAGGAGAGAGACGACAGCACAGAGAGAGAGAGAGCGAGAGAGAGACAGAGCTAGACAGAGAGACACAGACATGAATAGCCACAGACAGAGAGACACAGAGAGAGAGAGAGAGAGTCATGCGAGGAGATGAGGAGACAGACGAGACAGAGACAGCGAGATGCAGAGAGGGAGAGAGAGAGAGAGACCGAGAGCGAGACAGACGACAGAGAGCAGAGAGAGACAGACAGATGAGAACAGAGAGAGTAAGCGACAAGAGCGAGAGAGAGACAGACGAGAGCGCCAGTAGAGACCTAGAGAGAGAGCAGAGAGACAGAGAGAGAGTGACAGAGTAGCAGAGACACAAGAGACAGGAGAGAGAGCGGAGAGACGAGTAGAGACGACACGAGTAGATAGCAGAGACAGAGAGAGACACAGCGAGAGACAAGACGAGAGAGAGCCAGAGAGAGACAAGACGATACGAAGAGAGAGAGAGCGAGAGAGCCATGACCGAGAACCGAGAGAGCGAGAGGAGACAGACAGAGAGAGAGAGCACGACGAGCGGCGAGAGAGAGAGATCCGAGACGCAGAGAGACAGAGAGAGAGGAGAGAGACGAGAGACAGAGAGCAATAAACCGACAGAGAGACGAGAGAAGAGACACTAGACAGAGAGAGAGGGACGCAGCGAGCAGAGAGAGAGAGAGAGAGAGACACAGAGTGACAACGAGAGAGAGAGAGAGAGAGAGAGACGACCAGCGAGAGACAGAGAGAAGAGAGAAAGAGACGAGAGCGAGACAGAGAGAGATGATCAGCTGAGAGAGAGACGGAGAGAGAGATGAGAGCGAGCGAGACACAGAGAGACACAGAGAGAGACACGAGGAGAGAGACAGAGGAGAGAGACAGTTGACCGAGAGAGAGAGACAGAGAGAGAGAGAGAGAGAGAGAGAGAGACAGAGAGACACAGAGATTAATCGAGAGCGAGAGAGAGAGACACAGAGAGAAGACGAGAAGAAGAGAGAGAGATAGAGAGACACGAGAAGAGAG
>NC_050183.1:34970625-35060625 GCF_008315115.2 Sander lucioperca
ATGGAATCCACTCCGAGCATACCTTGATGCTGTTGTAGTGGAGCACACAGTGTACTAATGTTGTCGAAGTGTTACACTGATGCAGTTGTTTGTGTCAAAAACTCCTTTTGCATTTTGGAGGCTTTTGTGATGTCTCCTATGAGTGAATCAAATGGAATGCTGTGTAATAAATTTAATTACAATATGATGAAAAATTATTATGGAATTTTTGCCCAACAACGGCAAAAATAAACTTCCTACCCCAGCTTCAAAGGTCCAAGTAGTATTAAATGTTACCTTGTAATCATGTTTTATTTTTATCAGTATGCCAAGACTGTCAGATGTCAGAAGTACATCACCATAGAAAAGTAGCTGAAGCCATTTGCCACAAAGACAGTGTTTAGTTAAGCGAACAGTGAGATTTGTTGAGGAGGGGAGAGATTAACAGCCTTTTAGTAAAAGGTCAATCCTTCTTAACACAGCTACAGAACTCTACATGTTTTTGTGTGAAGGAAAAGTGCCTTGTAAAAGTACGTTTTTTCAAATTGCCTGTGTTTTTTTTTTTAAATTGAAGTCAATGGGGAAAAGCTTAAAGGATTATTCTGGTTTATTACAATATGGGTCTTACTTTTGGCCCATTAGTTATGATAAAATTGTATTCACCAATTTAATTGCTGAGACGTGGGAACATGATGAAGTCGGACGGACAAGAAACACAAGTTGTAAACAAGCCAGCAGATTAGGCCTGGCACCTTCTCAAATAAGTTTGAACAACTAACATGTCATTTATTCGCATTCAATCCAATGCAACCCACATCACCTGATTGTAAAACACACATCAGAGCTGACAATGTTCTGTTCCTTGGTGGTGCCTCTGCTGACTCACTGAGTAACAAGTTGACTTTAGATTCATATTTTACAGTAATAGCACCAGTATGCTTTGACTGAAGTTCTTGGTCGAACCGAGTTTGATGGATAGGCTATTTAATAGCTAATGTAACGTGAGGATTCGATATGTGGTGGTTGTATCACTCTAAATAAGAAGAATCAGCTGAATGGAGACGGATAACTTTGTTAAGCAGCACTTTACTGTTCTTCACACTTCATCAGCTCCACAACAACAACACTTCCGCATTTTACTTAATCACATGTAGCTGAACTAACCAATCAGACGCTAGCAGAACTTAAGTCTCGCATTGCCAGACCTTCCTCCACAGCGCTGCAGAGGAGGATCTGGCTAGTCCATACAGTAATCCTGGATGGGAGAGAAATGTGCTCTGGTTTATTGGCATTTCTTTAAACCAATCACAATCGTCTTGGGTGGTGCTATGCGCCACACGTGAGCCCCTGCAAAATAGCCTCGGGAAGGAACTTATTTTTGTGGAACGTGTACGTTCAAAAGATGTTTTAGTCGTGCAACAGAAATCTCAGATTGGACAGATAGTCTAGCTAGCTGTCTGGATTTACCCTGCAGAGATCTGAAGAGCAGTTAACCACAGTCCTCATAAATCCACCAGTTTAGAATGCCAACACAAAGAAAGTGGAAAGTGACGGACATCCGGCCCGAAAAGGACATACGGCGGAACTTCCGGCGGCAATGGAGCAATCCGGGAAGTGAAAGGTCGTGGATAAAGAGGTAAATGTGAGGAAAACCACAGAGGTAGATTCATACTGCTGATGTAAATATGCAAATACTAACTGTGTAAACACAAATATGTAAATAGTTAAATGTATAAACATTGTAAATACATTTTTAGTAAATTAACTCAAATATGTGAGTTAACTTGAAAATCTTATTACCACTTCTTACCCCAAACATGGTCCATCCAAGTGTCACCTGAAAATAGTGACACAAGTGCGAGCTGCCGTCTGAGAACAGGAAGTCACACAAACACTCAGATCCTGTTAGGTCCGATTCCGATTTAATAAAATGTTATCAGACCCATATCAGCTTGTACACAATCTCCAGTTATTTTTATTATGGCAGAGTAGCTGTTAAAATGCTCTACATGCGATCTGTTGCTGATGTTAATAAACAACAGACTGTAGATGATCCGTAATCTGAACAGATTTAGTCTCTCTGACTTCTAAACGTCACTATCAGCCACACAACATGTGTTCTGTACAGAATAAGCCTTTTAAATCAGACAAATATCAATTAAAATACCTCCAATTCAAAAACCAATCAGCTGTTACAGTAGATCAGCTGAGCGCCGTCGGTGGAGAGCAACTGCGTCGGCTGGCTCTAAAACTTGCGGCCGCCTTGATCTTGTGAGGTTATCGTTGCCCACGTGTGCATGACGTCAGAGCAAGTCGGACACAAATCTAACCGGCATGCATTGGGCGGCGATTGCCTGTGAATGATTCTACACAGGCTTGGCTCATCTCGAACGAGCCTAACAAGAGAAAGCTGACCCCTTCTGTTTGGGTTCACTTTCACTCAAAATAAGCACACGTTCAGTATGTTTACCTGGGTCACGTGTTTGTGCCAGCTGGGCATGGCGTTTCATTTAGTTACTTGCGTGGACTGCATGTCTGCACAGTCTACACGTCGTTCATCTGACGTCTGACTGAGTAGATATGTGTCTATTTTAATTTTAACAGCTGTCTACACATGTGTTTACTTGAAGCACATTTTTTGAGTCTATTTTTTCCATTTTCTGCGCGTTATTACAGTGATTGTATGTTGGGCTCTAAACCCTGGCAAAACGTTGGTGACCTACACTCAATACTGTGCCTGAACACAAGGACTACACACGAGCAGCTGCTCTGCTAATGTGCTGCTTAGGACAACATGTTGTACGAACATGCCACCACCTTACTGTTACTGCAGCTTTGAGTTGAATTTTGAAAAATGCTCATGTTTCTGACGTCTTTTTTGTGATGTCAACATGTTCCCAGATCTCATCAGTTAACTTTTGGCAATAGACCCAATCACAATGTTTGTTTACAGTAACTTCCGGTTAGAAAACTCCTGCGTCCCGTAAATACAATTTAAAGGATAACTACTGCTTTTTTTCAACCTGGACCCTATTTTCCTATGTTTTTGTGTCTAAGTGACATTGGTCCAATATTAAGCAAGATCGCTGCAGTCGGCAGCGGCGAAACAAGCTACAATGTAACTTAATAGGGCAATTGTCCAGCTTGTTTTTACCTTCATAAAAGTGCTCGTTTTGCCACTGACAGGCTCAGATTATTATAAGTGTCTGACAACATTAAGCAAATGTTGGGAATGTTGCATCGTTTTTGCCTGAAATGACAATTGACAGCAGCAAAGAGTAGAACAGATTTAAAGTTTGAATGCAACAATGTGATAGCTCACGTAGATTGTGGCAAAATCTGGTTGGTTTAACGGAAAGAGTAAAAGCCCACATTCAGCTGATGACAATGCAGCTGATTAGGTTGGGAGAGAGAGAGAGAGAGAGAGAGAGAGAGAGAGAGAGAGAGAGAGAGATGTAATAAACCAAAATGATCTGGTAAACAGGTATGTGCTTTGGAAAGTTGCCCAAATTGATGATTCATTGGAATTTCACTGATAATATGGGCTTTTTTTCAACAGTTGGCAGCTGATAATTGACAACAACCAACATGCGTGCAGTCTGGAAACGATATCAACACCCCTGCAATGTGTTTCACCTTCAGCTACCATAAAAACACCAGTTTTCAGTTAGTTAGCAGCAGTACCTTCATTGATTTAAAACCAAGTCGTGGTTTCGAATCACTGTCTCCTAACAGTGCAGATAGTGCAAGATAAATTGAATCCAATATGAGCTGTTGCACCCTGACACCAGCAAACTTAGACTTGTGTAAATGTTGAGATGTCTCCTCCTTTTGTTCACTGCAGAATTTGCCAGCAGCTCATTTCCTCCAGGAACGCATTAACAAAGCAGTTAATTCTATCATTAATTAAAAGGAATCACAATTCAGTGAACACTTCAAATTAATCTTTTGAGATTTGCTCTCACACAATGCTCGCATTCTATTTCCTTTGTCTCATCGAAGAAATTGCCGCTCGAGAGGCATGTTTTTTTTTTTTTTTTGTGTGTGTCATTTGCATCAGTCTGGTCCTGTGTAGCTCCGCTAGCAAAGCATGTCGCCAACACTGCCAGGGTCAATGCTTTGATTGCAAAGGGATCCAGCCATGCAATACATGAATATACTTGCATATACTTGCATTAGCAGGGGGCTAACACAGGAGTTTTGGGCTAAAAAAGTATCTAATTATGAAAGTATGAATACTCTAAACCAGTTATTCTCAACTGGTACTGGCACCCAGAACGGGTGTCGCGGACCCGTTCTGGGTGCGTCACGGACAGCTGGTCAATAAATAAATAAATAAATAATATTTAATGCGCATCTGATTTTGGACTTGTCTTTTATTTTGAAAAAACATATTTCCATGCGAGCTGTGCAGCAGTCTAGCGCCGTAGCAATGGTAACCATCATTTGATTAACGTTCACTTTAAGTTTGTGTCGATGTCCGGAGGCAAGATGGCGAAGCGCAAATATGACCCGGAATATTTAAAATGTGGATTTTTACGTACATTGAGGATAAAAAAGGGACAGAATCTCCAGTGTGTGATATGTAATGAAGTGCTTGCACATGAGAGCATCCAACCATCCAAACTGAAGCACCATTTAGAAATATGACGTACGTGTGTTTTCGAAGGCTATTTTTGAAAAATAAATTTGCTTGGTTTGAATTCTTTAAAAAGTGGGTCGCGACTTAATGACCATGGGAAAATGCTGCTCTAAGCGTTATTAATTACATTTAATCTGTGCTGTTGTAGCTTGCATTATGTAAGAGTGCCCTTTGGAGCAGTGAGTTCACTTGAAATTAATCTAAAAGGCAATGTTTTCTTTATGAATCCCACATTCTTCGTCTAGAATAACGCCGCAAAATAGTTTCACAACACAAGCAAAATGTTTGATGTGGCCATTGGCCTCACCGAGCTGTTTATCTCCTCAGTCACTGGCGTTGTAAATACTCTGTGCTCGGCGTCTCCACAGTATGGAGCTACTTGGAGGGTGATAAGGTGCTAATTAGGAACCGTTAGCAGAAGTACAAAAAAAAACGTACATGTGCAGAATGAAGCACATCTCGCTGTTGCCACTGAGTGTTCCGCTGATGATCCTTTCTCCTCCGCTCGCAGACAACGGGACTTGAGAGATGTCCCTTATTAACACTGTGTACAACAAACTCTCTTTTTTTTCTCCCTTCCAGGCAAGCCAGGTCTAACAAATAAAGGCCGGGGAGTCATTAGATTAAGATAAGAACTTATCTTTCACTCCGAGACAGACTTTTATCTAATGTATTTTTCTTCTCTCCCATCTCTTTCGTTCTCTCTCTCTCTCTCCCCCCCCCCCCCATTCACTGTGAGATTGTTAAAGTAATTGGGATGTTATGTGACCACAGAGGCCAGATACGTTTTTAACCCTGTCATGGATTAACCTTTCGTGTCTGAGGTAGGTCACGAAAGGTGCAGTCGGAGACATGTTAAGACTCATTTAAGGGAATCTTCATGTATTACTGTTCGATAAGGCATGTTTTTTCTTCAGGTACATGTGCCAGGAGGTCTGGAAAGGACTTCTGTATGCTGTCAGGGGTTATTAAAGCATAAAGTGTATTTTTGGGGTCGCTGAGCAAGGCTGGTGTGGTGTCTTCATCTCCGAGTACATCATTTGGAAACGTTCAACCAGGTTTCATCTCATGGTTCCTGAGAGCTATTTTAAATGACCTTTTAAAAGGGAATCACTGTCATGGTCTGTTCAGTTTAAAGAGAATCAAAAAAGGAAAAAAGATAACACTTTTTTTTATAATATAACCCACAGCAGTATAATTAGGAAAGTAGCTCTCTGAAATCAAATCGCCATCTGTAGCTTTGTCTTTGTCAAAAAGCTGTGTATGCATTTGACCCAATCGCTGATGCTTCTGTATAATTTCTGTCAGTGTTGTAGTCAAGACGACCTAAACAGAGACCAATTCATCACCAAGACCAGAGTGTATCGAGACCAAGTCAAGACCAAGACCAAGGCAGGGAGAGTCTGGAGAAAAACTCTGGTTTATTGGCATTTCTTTAAACCAGTCACAATCAGGGCAGTGCAAAGCACCGGACGGAGCTGAACAGAAAACTCAGATTGGACAGATAGTCTAGCTAGCTGTCTGGATTTACCCTGCAGTGATCTGAGGAGCAGTTAACCATATCCTCATAAATCAACCAGAGTTTAAAATTACAACATAAAGATAGAGGAAGGTAACGGACATCCGGCCGAAAAGTGTGACATTAGGTGGAATTTCCGGCGGCAATGGAGCAATCCCAGAAGTGGAACGTCGTGGATATAGACTACACACTGCATGACACGACTGCATGACACGATTGTGGAAAATGCTAACCATAGGCACTCCTCAAACTGATCTGAAAGATCCACATTCCCATAAAAAACACCCACAGAAAACAAATTAAGATTCTTCTTCATTCACCACTTTTATTACCATAAGTGTATTATGAGAAATGCCTTGATAATATAAGTTGTGGTCTTGACCAGTGTTGAAGAAAAAAACCCGTCTTCTTCATCTGAGAAACTGTAAAAATGCAGGTGATTCCGAAACGAGACTGAGACCTTAAAAAAGTCATCTTAAGACTAGTCTCGAGACCAAGACAGATCCTGAGTACTATAAAACTACACAGCAGTATAATTATGAAAGGAGCTCTCTGAACATCAAATCGCCATCTGTAGCTTTGTCTTTGTCTGAAAGCTGTGTATGCATTTGACCCAATCTCTGATGCTTCTGTACACTTTCTGTTATAAATATCTGAGAGAAATATCACAGCCCTGAGCAGTATGATCGGAGCATTGCGTTTTATTATGCTTCAAAGCAGAACATCTAAAAAACACCTGAAATAAATGAGTTGGACTACATTACAGTCCTTTGTTTGAAAGGCCATTGCACTGCCTTGTTGATATCTCGAGGTTTCTTTAGAGCACTAATTGTGTCTACATTCTTGACCACTTTGTCAGACAACTCCACACTAGTCCACACAGCCAGTTGTTTACTGCGATCAAGATAACAAGGACAAGTCTGTGAAATAATGAAAGCCGGGGCTGATGCAAAAAATACTATATTTTCCATTTTAATGGTGTTTTAAGCATGGAAGCTGGAAGAAAGATAGCTTGAAAAAAGTAACTAAAGGATCGGATTCAGTGGGATCCAAATGGCAAGGGTAGCTGTTGGGCATGATGACGTTCCTTTGATGTGAGCTATAACTAGCTTTAAGCTCAGCTCGGGCGCATCATGGCTGCATCCTGACTGATGTGGGTACGCCACTTAGATGAGGGCCACTCTGTCGTGTGAGCCAACTGTACCTTTAATTTCAAATTCTCTAATGTCTCAGATGGGATGACATTAAAGGCCCGGGTCATTAGTGTATTGTGTAGTGTATGGAACATTTTCCCACAACTGTGCGAGCCGGACTGTCATCTCTTGGAAATTTGTCATATTCATCAATGCTCTGCGTAATAGGATGAGATACTATTTACATATCAGATCAAAATTACCAAAGGAGAGCATTAATTATTGAAAAACTGACAGAATCAAAAGAGCAGCTTTTTTCTCTCCATAGTTTGTTGTCTGCACAGACTGAAAGCCACTCTATGCCCAGTAAACACAATTATCTCAATTTAAAAATAAATAAAGACATTGCAGGCTTTTTTTAAAGAGAACATGCTCAACACAAAGGCCACAGCATCTTCTCTCACCATAGTCAAATGGAGGTTTGCCCTTCATGTCGCACTTCCCCAACAGGCTGTTACAAGCATCTGAGAGAGACTGTCCCCCCTGAAACACACCCAAATGAGTCGTTTGTTCGAGCAGCAATTACAACCTAGATTTCCGTTTATAGTGATGGCGCCCCCTAATGGCCGTAGTAGTTATGACGGTAGCAAAGCAGGACGTATGACGAATTATGAGAGCGAGGCATGTTGGGGTGGTGGATGGGTTAAAAAAAACAGGACTTTCACCAAGGAGACCAGGATTCGAGTCCGTTTTTTTACTTTACAGAACAAACGGAGCTATGTCACGTTCTGCTTCACGTGCGTAACAGGAAGTGAAGTAGCCTCTGATTTAAAACCAAACCACAATCTTTTTCTAAACTTCACTAAATGGTTTTTGTGCCTAAACTTAACCAAACAGCAACCGTTTCACAACGTTAAGGACATGTTTAAAACCGTGATCGTTGTATTTTCTGGTTTAAATATGAGGTTGTATTTCGCTAATTTAAGAAACGCTCCTGTGGGTTGTAATAGAATGTAATAGAAGGGGGGAATTATTGTAAATTTTTCGTACGTTTTTTCAAAAAATGAAAATGTCTTAACATGAATCCAACATATTATTGGCAAATATAAATCAGCCTATTTGTGGAAAAAAAGTATGATAGGCTTAATGGCCTATAGGTAAGGTAGTCACTAAGGTAGCCATCCACAGATACAATTCATCACTGTGCAACATGTATGTTTAACATTAAAACATCATTCATAAAATCATGCCAACAATTATCATTTTAATAGATTATATTCCATGCATTAAATATATATGTATTTAGGCTTTAGGCCGCCCACACTGTAGGTCGTGTTTAATATGCAACTTCATTTTATACTATATATGTAGTAGGGGGTCCCTGCTCAGTCTCTCTCTTAGTTAAGAGGTCCTTGGCTTCAAAGAAGTTGAAGACCCCTGTATTAGAGGGTAGGAATAAACGACCGATATCGCCGTATGGTTCGGAGAACTTGTTGGAGAGGACGTGGTGCAGCCTCTGGAGAGCCACCTACTAAATGTAAGTCTGCATCTTTGTTCATGTCCCAGGCAGCTGATGTGGTTAGCAGGCTCTGAATAATAGAAAGTGCATCATATTGATAAGCGACATTGAGCCTGAGACTTGTACTGACTTAATTAATGAAAGTAAAGCAGTGTGCTAACAAGGAAGTGGAAACAGCACTGTGGATTGTTGTGCACATTCATTCAGGGTAGTACAGTTTCTTTACTGCATATTATCCCATTAACATAAATATGGCATTATTTCACCTGTGTGATTAACATAAGACATCCATTCGAGTTTGCAGTGTGAGACATATTTATGAATTAGTTGTGTGAATTTAAATTATTACATCTATATTATCAAGCCAACCTAAATTGCTGTTTTACTGCAGTAGTTTTACTGCAGAGTGATACATTATGAACTTGTGATAAAGTCTCATACCTGACTCGTTGTCGCAGAACTGCATACTGGAACTTTTTGGATTTAGCTGTAATTATTTAATTTGTATGCACTTTCCCTTTGGGTATCATTAAAATTTCATCTTGATCTTATCTACTTAATCATAATCTTAAAATCTGTTTGAATATCGTAACCTGCTTTTCCACTGACGCAGTAAACGGTGTCTTTTTTATGCTCATTGCTAGCTCTCACAGTTTCCAGTCTAAAATATTTAAGAATATAAGGTAAGATCATGCCATTGCTTTCTTTTTAACATGTCTCACGCACCAGACGTCTGTTTAAACAGAGCCCTAATGGTCCATAATAACGTTTGTTTTACAGTACTGCCCCAGTATACATAGTATATTATATGCATAGGCAATGGAGACAGTGCAGACTTGAAATTGCAGACGGATACATTTTTACTGCATCTTCCTCGTTCACAGTGTCATCCCCTTAAGCTGCCAAGAGAGTGTAGGGGGGTGAATTCATGAGGGTCTTCTGTAATAGGCTGGCACATACACAGGCACAGCCTGTGGAACCTTACAGGCTGCTGAAGCTGGTCTTGGCATTGCTTTTGGCAGCCATGTGCTCTCTGGTACTACACACTCTTTCTGAAAAAAAGAAAGTTTTTACTAGCTGGTCTTACCGCTCCTTTTATAAATGAGGAAGCCTTTGGCATAAATAGATCTACATGTTCATTTGGTATATTAAGAGAGACACACACAGTTAAAGAGTGTTCATTACAATTGTAAATTTCTGCCCCCGGGCCCTTAGCCTGGCGCTAGATTACATGAGGTCTATGCTCACGGACAGCGCCTGGCATCTGATTGAGGGTCCAGTGCAGCTAATTAATTTCATTAGAAAGTGAAGTCATCTTCTAGCAGGAATTAATATTTGGAGCGTCATGTTGCTAATTTATTTCCAGATTTAATTAGCTCAGAGAAGAAATGTTGCTTGGGCAAGAGGACTTTTTAATTATCAGCTTGGATAAATTTGAAAATGTTGATGCCTAAGGGTTGAGTTAATTAAAACCTGCATTATTTTAACTTTAATTAGCTCCCATCTTTGTTTTTCTTCACCATATGGCCATGTCCTGTAGTCAAATTTAGTTAATTAAGCTAATTAAGCTAATCATTTTAATTACTCAAGACAATGTGATTGGATAGAGGATGACTACAAGTTTATAGCCAAGTACTTGTTTTTCATTAAGTTGAAGGGACAGAGTTATTTCTGATTGCAGTTGGCAGGCATAGCAGAGTGGTTTGAGAATGAGACAGCCTCTGAGATATTAAGGCTGAAGTCTAATTGCATTCCTTGATAAAAAAAAAATAATAATAATAATCTTGTCACGAGCACATTTCTTTTAGAGGAGAAATGGTTTTACTACGTCTTTAAGCTTTCCGCTCGTATGCTGATGTTGGCCCCCTTGTACTCCATCAGATTAAGTAATGTCTGCGCTTACTCACGTTTAAAGAGGTTCAACGTCAGAACAGATGCTCTGTTCACTACCAGGAGTGTTCGGGAGACACAATAACAGATCCCATGATCTGCAGATAAAGTCAGTGTTGGTTGGACAAACATCTCTCCTGATATCCAGCTGGGTAGAAAACATTTGAAATAAAATCATGTCTGATTTGTTTCTTCTGACCACAGCAGGCTATGGAATTGAATTGTAATTGGGTGATAGACTGGTGGGATAGGATGCTGCCCTTCCCCTTCATGACCCTGGAGTGTTGGATGGCTGGGGCAGGGGTCTATGTAAACTGCTAGCAGCTGTGCGTCAGTCTGGACACAAGCTGGGCCCATCCAGAAGCCAGGCCTAGCTGACAGATGCAGAGGCTAAACCCAATAATGAAATAATACTGGGAGACATCATGTCCGTGGTTTCCATCATTGTTAAAAGATTTTTGGTAGCGTGTACCCCCACTTAGGTAATTTGTTTCCATGTATAATCCTATTGCTCACTATTAAATTAAACCAACTGGTCATTTCAGTTTGGAGCCTATAAATAAACTGGTTGCTATGAGAATGGGCAGTACGTTGGACGTCTCATCTGATTAGAGGGGAAGCACTTAATAATTTGAACTGAAAAAGGTGACCTTCGGTAGCAGGTGACCTCACTGGTCTGCCACACATATGGCCCAGCAATATTACTAATGTCTGTTCCAAATGTATTTTTACAATCCTGATCCAGGACCACTCTCCGCAAATTGTTTTGGACAAATGTTGATGTGTGGTGATACTATGCTCAGCCTGTTTCCATGGTCAGGAGTAGTGATGTCGTGGACAACAAGTGCACTGGTCAAGAGAGACGATAGGCCACTCTCTTCTTTCATCAGAGCGAGACTGGTTAGTCATCAGCGTGTGTGTGTGTGTGTGTGTGTGTGTGTGTGTGTGTGTATGTGTGTTCTTGTTCTCGTGGGGTCCAAAAACTGGGAATACAGTATACTTGTGGGGTCCGGACAGCTTTGTGGGGCCAAAATGCTGGACCCCACAACTTTAAAGAGCTGTTTGAGGGTTAAAGCGTAACTCTCGTCTTTTTGTGAATGTACAAGAGTCAAACTTTCGTTTAAAACCATATTTAGGACGGAATCGCCACTTTTAAGATTTACCGTATTCTAGTTTTTGGGTCAAATGGCCTTTTGAATGGGAGTGCTAGGGGCACTTTTATGCTAGCCTCAAAATAGCTATTTTTAAAACACTAAGAAGGCTCGACACAACATGAAACGTTGCTCCAAGAATCACCAGGGGCTCTACACCTTAACGAAAGCATTGACAACATTGTTTGTGTACACAGAGTTTACTAAAAGGAAATGTTTTGAGCAACTCACTGTAGCTGTTGTTCTTCCGGTCGCTGTCTTTCGAGCCAGTCAAAAATAGTCGAGGGAGGAGAGTAAAGATGGAAAACTCCAAAAGCTTAGTTCCATATAAATGCACGGATAATTCGTTGTTTTGTCGTTAGTGAAACACAATATTGACCTTGTAGTTGAAAAAGGAGCCTCAAATAAGAATGACATTTCCTCCTATGGAGTACGTTCATTCGCATTCGGAGATCGCCTATTTTTGACTGGGAAAATGGCGGATAGCGTAAACAACAACTGCTAACGTGAGTTGCTCAAAACCTTTCTTTTTAGTAAACTCTGGGTACACAAACAATGTTGTCAATGCTTTCGTTAAGGTTTAGAGACCCTGGTGATACTTAGAGCAAAGTTTCATGTTGTGTCGAGCCTTCTTAGTGTTTTAAAAATAGCTATTTTGAGGCTAGCATAAAAGTGCCCCTAGCACTCCCATTCAAAAGGCCATTTGACCCAAAAACTAGAATACGGTAAATCTTAAAAGTGGCGATTCCGTCCTAAATATGCTTTTAAACGAAAGTTTGACTCGGGTACATTCACAAAAAGACCCTAGGTTGCATTTTGGCAAGAGTTAAGCTTTAAGACTTGGTTTTAGGATTAGGGTTAGAATTAGGTTATGTTTAGGGTTAGGGTAAGGGTTAAGGTTAGGCATTTAGTTGTGATGGTTAAGGTTAGGGTAAGGGGCTAGGGAATGCATTATGTCAATGACGGGTCCCCACAAAGATAGTGACACGCACTATGTGTGTGTGTGTGTGTGTGTGTGTGTGTGTGTGTGTGTGTGTGTGTGTGTGTGTGTGTGTGTTAGCTTGTGCCGGAGTAGAGGAGCCCCTAGCCTTCTCATAGTTGCATTGTAACTTAGAATGCAATATGAGAGGGGAATTAGTCACCGTGTCCCCAACAGGCATTCGCCCACTTTAGTAATGTTTCTGTCACCACCTGCGTATTGTAAATGGTGCTGTCTCTCACTGCAGCTGCCCACCTGATCTGCTGGTAGAAAGATACTAAGGCTATCTCTCTCACTTCTGGACATTTGGTTGGAGACAATCAATCCCTCAGTAAATAATTTATATTTAGGAATCTCCCCAACATTATAGACTTTTTTTTATGAAGGAGCGTGTGACTCATTTGATTCAGGGGTTTTGAAAAGAAACAGATTTTCCTAATAGCTCCCAGTGTTTTGACACTGAAGTCAGCAAAATGAATTGTATTTGAAGCACAACCCAGGAAGCTAATTTGGATGTATTTATCGGCAAATGTCATGAGCTGTGTGTGCTGTATGTGACATCAAACATCCTAATGTTTAGTCTCAAACTTAGATAGGTATCTAAGTTTGAGACTAACTCACTTTAAGAAGAAAAAGCTACATGTTTGTCCCTCAGTTAGGCTAAAATGGTCGGCATACTAGCATTGTATTTCTGGCCACTGCCAGTCGGGAAGCTAACATGCTGCAAGATGCTGAGCGTCCCAATGTTTAGTGTTTAGTCAAGTAAATACTTCCTTTAATGGCCGCCGTTTTCGCATTGTTAGCATTACTTGCCACTGCTAGCCTGGAAGCTGACATGCTAGCAAACAGCGCCCCTTTTTGTCAGTCGAGGAACCAATATAGAATATTTCCCCCTTGCATTGTTGTTTTGCTTTCACTGTAAAGCACACTAACTTTGCTTCAACTTGACTGTAGTCACTAAATAAATAGCTAACAGTGTGTTAGCTTGAATCTACTTCAGATGTTGTTAAAGAAAAGTAACATTTTAGGAGCTAGCTTACAGAGGTCTATATATTTTGCCATTTTACTTAACCAGCTTATTGTTAAGACAGGAAAATGACCATACACACAGCTTTACAATAAAAAATGCACACTGCCTCCATTGCTTAGCTTCACCATATAAATAGCCTTTTATAGTGTGTATAAGTATAGTGGTTGGTTAAATCAGATAATTACTTTGTAATAAGCTCAATCAACAGTTAAGAGTTAATATTGCAGCCATTTTGCCTAAGGCTTGTTGTAACTTTTTTTCTGTATGGCCCACTGTCCAATATAAGCCCCCTCCGCCGACCAAGGAGAGCTCGGTGAGAAGCAGCTTAATAGATTTAGATTAAGGGAGGGAGTCTTGGAGGCCTCAATCAGCAGAGAGCGAGAGCATCTGCTCAAAGGCCACCTCCCCACGCCCGGATCACCATCTCCAGAAGAACTCGGGCATGGAGCCTCCATCTCCACAGCTCCACACTAATTCCAGTGCCCCCGCCACACGCAGGCTAATTAAGGCCATGCATTTATTTATGACTGAGCTCATTAAACAGCGAAAAAGATGGTCGCCGCTCTGAAAACACATTAGTCCCCGAGGAAACTGCCTGTGAAGTCGCTCTCTTCGGGCTGTTTCAGGTCACAGATTCTGAATCTTTGTGACATATGAAGAAACAGGGAACCGTAATGCCTTAAAAAAAAAAAAGAAAAGAAAAAAAAAAGAAACTTCAGTTCTGAGGCGATGGAGTGATGGTTCAGGACATTCTTTAGGGTATATTTGAAGCTGCTTGAACTGGTCCCATAATTACATGAATAGGTCATTGACCAGGGGATGATAGAAATTCACTTTCAGGTCTTGTGCTTTGCTTTTTTGTCTTCGGGTATTTGGGAAAATTTGCTGTTCTTTACATTCATAATGTACTTCCTTTAATATAATATGACAACTGCAGCAAAAATAAATGACACTTTGGGCAAGAATAGCAGTATTATCGGACATAATTCAGCACACAAGATGAACACAAAATGCCCCCACACTAAAACACAAACCCTCTTTTTTATATTACTATGATATTTAAGTTAATTTAGGGCAATGCAGAGCTATGAAATCTAAGGCAGAGGATATCCCTCAGGTATATTTTCTGTCCCTGGAGGGCCTGTCTCCCTCACTCTTTCTTTGTGTGTGTGTGTGTGTGTGTGTGTGTGTGTGTGTGTGTGTGTGTGTGTGTGCATGTATGTAAAGGGCATAGAGAGATCTTATGCAGATCCTACTCCCTTCCCTTGTAATTGCAAAGATAACGCCAAATCACACAGTCCTTTGCTGAGACAACTGGCAACTTGATTTAGTGCTCTTTAATGGCTCCAACTTTGAAGACTGAAAAATCCCTGGTTTCTACGTGTGCTCTGGAGCTTCTCGTCTGGACTGGAAACAGCTGAAAAAGGATGTGTTTTATGCTTTCCTTTAGAAAAGACCTGGGTGCAAGCAGATTTTCCCTTCACTTCATATTTATTATCAACAAAAAGTTGCAGGAGTCATATAAAACACTGTGAATCCTACTGAGTGTTTGTCTAGCACAGGGGTTTTTAAAGTCTGTGAGGCCACATGCCTTGTCTCAGACAAAGCTTGGAAAAAGTGAGAAAGTGAGAAACTGTAAGTGAGAAAGCTAAATGAGACATGCAATATTTAAAAAAAATGTCACAAAATTTGACTTTTTCTCTTAAATGAAAGCATGTCGGGCTCTTGATGTGATTCTCATTTTCCAGTCTAGCCCTTAGTAAAGTTGAGTTTGACATCCCTGCCACATGCTCTACAAATGAGCCAAGAAACTCTAATATTGCTATTTGACATAACTTCAGACTACACCAAATACATAAAAAAAAGTCTGTCCAAAGGCATTTATTAGTTTCTGACTCTGGGAAAGTGGGAAAAAAGTAAAATTCCCCCAAACTACTGTATCTCCGAACTATTAACCACATCACACACAGTTGGGCTATTATATGTGATCCCCTAACTAATGTAATAACTATTATATTACATTATTATTTTACTTCCATTCACTGAGCCTCCACTGAAACAGTTTGAAGCCCCCCTGGGGAGGCCCTGCTCCCACCTTGAAAACCTCTGGTCTAGCAGCTATCCAGTTTAGCTAACTATCCAGAGGCTAATGCTAACCCCAGACGACCACCTTCAACATGGCAAGCTAATAGCTACTTAATTACTGCAGGCTGGGGAGCATAGTCAGACAGCCGAGAGCACCACTGCTGATATGGTGATTTCCATCAATGCCCAAATGAATGTAAATCAGTTTAATTATATTTAATATTACTAGATATTATTAATATTACTATTACGAGATATTTTGCTGATACAGCTCTGTGTCATAGCAGTGTGGGCAGCGTGTGTAGATGAACGGTGTGTGGTTTCCAGCCTGGTCTCACAGAATTCCGTGAAATTATCACAAACTGTTAATACCGCATTACACACGGAATTTTCACACATTCCGTGCTACCACCACGTAAAACAATGCCAATGTAAAGTCAATGAGAAGATGACATAGCATTAGGTATGAAAACCCGAAAATCCAGGTAGGGAGTTTGGTTGGGGTGGTGGATGGGTCAAACACAGGACTTTCACCCAGGAAACCAGGAATCGTGTCCCGTGTGTCACATTTCCTAAACCCAACCGTAACCGTCCCATTCTTCTTTTCCTAAACCCAACCGTCCCGTTGTTGTCCTGCATCCCATTATTGTTTTCTTAAACCCAACTGTTTATTGTTTTCCTAAACCCAACCATCCCATTCTTCTTTTCCTAAACCCAACCATCCTGTGTTGTCCCGCGTGTCATGGAAATGTAAGCCCACCCACAACCTTTTCCTTAACTTAAGGGGCCGTGTTCATTTCACGGAATTCTTCCGTGGGCCCATCACAGAATTTTCAGCGATCCGTGTTCATTTCACGGAATTCTTCTGTGGGCCCATAGCGGAATTTTTTGCGATTCTGTGAAACTGTGACAATTTTGAGTTAACAACTAACTAAGTAATGACACGTTCAAAAAAGGAGTAAAAAACTGAGATCATCGTTATGGTATGGTTGCGATGCTGCAGGCACAGAGGGGCTAAAATCAATCCACAGGGTACCCGCTCAGCGCTTCATTTTAGGATGGCTGATAAACAACGCCATTTGGTGACCTTTTGGTGTTCTTATGGGGGATTTAACCCCCTGCTCAGAGCTGCACCATGCTGGTGGCTCCAGCAGACAGGAGCATGACGTGCGCTGGAACTCAGATGGGTCTTCTTCTACAGGCATCACAGGACGCCTCGCAAAAACAATGATGTGACATGTTGAGTTCCTCTGATTCACCGGACAGTGCGAGAAACCTGAGCCTGGTGGTGTTTTTGGCTCATCATCCGGAGTCACAGACAGTGCATAGGAGTCAATTGTGTGTGTTTGTGTGTGTCGAGACAGAAAGATGGGTGGGGGAGTGGAGGCAAACTCTCCGTTCTCTGTAGGACTGTGTAAGCTTGTGTATGCATGTATGCTTTCAACAGCAGACAAACTGGTTCTGCACTTACTGTGAGAGGAAGCTCTGAGTGTTTAGAGTACTCAGCCCACTTAATGCATTATTATTGTTACTACATTCTTGAGGAGAATGGGGGAAAATGGAACAAGGAATGCTTTTCAAGAGTCAAACCAGTTAAAGGGGAGGAGAGAGTGTGTTTGTGTGTGTGTGTGTGTGTGTGTGTGTGTGTGTGTGTGCGCGCACGCGTGCGCGTGGCTGGTTAGGCTTGATTGTTGAGTATCTCATTCCTTTTGTATTTATGCTCATTTTTTTTCAAAAGCGTCCCATAAAAGCTGTCTGAGCCCAGATGCCATGTTTGTAATATTCTCTAGTGAAATAAACATTAATGTCAATGGAGAAAAAGTGGCTCCCATTCTTTTTTGTGTATTTATTTATTCAGTGAAAAAGATGATAGAGTTACTTGATTATAAAAACAATTACGTTTCTTTATCTTATAATAGCTGTTCCTGATGTCATTATGGTATGAAAGTTTTGTTTAAGAAAAAAGGAAAACTGATATTTTGGACATTGTTTAGGAAATCGGAGACATAGTTTCCTATGTGAAAATGTGGAAAGATTAATTTATTTGCTGTTTCTTTTTTTTTTTTTTTAAAGAAACGGCACTGCATGTTAACAACTTCCACTTTGAGTAAATGTGGCTTTAAGAAGATAAGAATCCTGAGAGCAGGAGGTGCTTTGTTTCTCTCGTTGCATTAAGAGTGCATTTCCACTGCGAAGGACATCTGAGCGTAAAGTGAGCCTCTTTTCGTCAGAAGGTAGGCCTTTTAACAGTAAAAAGCAAAGCTTTAACAGTGCTCCTTGCACCACAGTTCACAGCATACATAATGGAGAGGATAGAGTTACCTGCTACTTTAGGCTAAACATGACTGCCAATAATTGCCTTACCAATATTTGCATGTCCCTCTTTGTGTTATTGAACACCCTGCTAAGTAACTGAGCACCCCGGCCCAGGCACTATTTTAAGTTGTTTGCTGATTCCACGGTGGGCTGAAACGAGACAATTATGAACCACATTTCACACCATTATGGTGTTTTAAAGGGGCTTCAGGTTTCATTGAAAGCTTGGACTCTGGCTACTGAATACCATGCTCATGTACCAACATCTACAGATGATCTAGACATGACTTCTAAAAAATAAATTTAAAAAAAACAACAAAATGTTTGATATTTTAGAAAAAGAAGTCGTCAACTATTTAAATTACTGAACATGGAAACAGTGAAAAGGAGAACTTCCTGACTCTGGCCAATCGGTAGTAAATATCTTTGTATCGTTATATTTTGACCTACACTCGTTATAATCTGGGAAAACTGTGGAGTTTGGTGATGAGATGCATCACTTGCCCAGATTTTGTCAAAATCTGATAAATGGTTTATGAGATACAAACGAACAAAGGAACAGACAAAACCCCTTGGACCTAATCAGTGTAATTACAGAAATGCTGGAACGCAAGGGTGAGATGCATAATTTTCACAGGTTTTGGCAAAATCTGATCAAGACTGGCCAAGAAAACAGATGGATGAAGGAGCAAATTATGGAACAAATCAAGAAGTGAAACTTGACTAATGGTATAGAGGAAGTTCTATTTAAGAATGACAGGAAATGCCTAATACAGCATATATTTTTTTATCTTAGGAACCATAAGTAATAAAATGAACAGTTAACCCTGTAAGGCTGCAGCAGTGTAATCAATACTATTCGAATGCTTAAATTACTATTCGAATGTGACTTTTTTTTATAAATATGTTGGCTAACGCTAGCTAATCACACTCTTCTCGCCTTGGCCTACCCGCATGTGTCACTCAATGTCACGTCTTATGAACAATAAGTTAGCGGGAGTGAGAAACACATGGCATTGTGAGGTCTAAGCTAACATTACATCGAAACTATGTTCCTACGTTATACGACTCACACGTACAACCAAGCTCACTTGAATGCCAACTAACATTTTTTAAATAGCATATTAACATTCATCTTAATCACAGTCAGCAGCCTTTTTGCTTTATGTCACCTTTTTTATGCATGTTCTAAATTTTGTTGAAGACTATCAATCTTCTTCCCGTCAGAAACCTCTGTATTAACGCCCCGAGCCCAACATTATTTTGTCATTACTTACAAATGTTACTCCCTTGTGAATGGAAACTATCAATATCTGTGCCCCTGTTCTTTTCATTCAAAACTGGCCATTGAAGCAAACAACATTTGATGTGTTTTCTCTGAAGTATTCAGCACAGTTGCAAGGTTGCAGTTGTATTTCTTTTATACAGATTTACCTTCATGTTTCATGTAATTCATAGCTAGATAGTGTCCCGAGTATCACAAAGTGTATAACATTACTGATTAATAATTATAGTCTTTTGGAATTATTTGTAATATTTTTGTATTTCACCATCACATTTGTGCCAAGCTGCTGTTCCACTATGAGATTTGTTTCTGTATGTAAATAGTTTTCAAACGGAGGGGGCTTATGATAGTATGTAATGGCTTAATATTTAATAGAGGAGTTTGGTTCAGCTTGTGAAGTTTGAAGCACTGCGGCCTGTGTTACACGAATAAAGAATGGTTTTAGATTAAAAAAAACACAGCCTGTTCCCAGGTCATTAAACCCTAGTCTGCCTAATTTGCCTGTCATCCCACGCGTGGCTCAAACGCCAGATGTCCATGACCTTCTGCTCTCTGTGTTTTGCCGTTCTCAAACTCTGTTCGCTTCAGGAAACAACAACAAACTTCGAGCTAGCAAGCTACACGCTGAAAATGGCAAGTTTTAAAGAAAGTTTGGACCATGCACAAGGCAGGCCTGCTTGGTTCTTTCGGGAATGATTGTAAAGATTGACAAAGAATATGTTTACCGCATTTATTCTCTAACTGGGACATTTTGGGACCGATTGGTGGGGATTTGCTATGGACGAGGTACACATGACGATACACTGGAAAGAGCAAATTATGTTTAACCATGTATTCAGCTAATTTAAATAGCTAACGTTACTGTATTGTGTGAACAGTTAACTTTATTTAATATTTTATGTGGCGTGTTCTTTTGCAGGGTGCAAATGTTCCACCAAAACAAGTTCCTTCCTGAGACGATTTTGCAGAGCCACCATCGCTGCACCTGGAGCTTAGCATCGCACAAGACGATTGTGATTGGTTTAAAGAAATGCAAACAACACAGAGCCTTTTTTCTCCTATCCTAGAATGTATGTGTGGTGTAGCCTAGTCTATATCCACGATGTTCCACTTCCAGGATTGCTACGTTGCTGCCGGAAATTCCGCCGGATGTCACGCTTTCAGGCTGGATGTCTGTTACCTTGGGCTTTATGAGGACTGTGGTTAACTACTCCTCAGATCTCTGCAGGGTAAATCCAGACAGCTATCTAGACTATCTGTCCAATCTGAGTTTTCTGTTGCACGACTAAAACAACTTTTAAATGTACACGTTCCACCAAAACAAGTTCCTTCCCGAGGCTATTTTGCAGCAGCAATGTTGCTCTGTCCCAAGACGATTGTGATTGATTTAAAGAAATGCCAATAAACCAGAGCATGTTTTTCTCCCATCCCGGAATGCTGTATGGACTAGCCAGACCCTAGCCAGTCTGGCAATGCGAGACTATTAAACCCTTTACGTTGTCCAATGAATAAATGTATTAAAATGTGTTGAAGTGATTATCACAAAGCATCGGCGAGGTGTTATGCATATGATTTCTGATACAGAAAAAAACAGAGAAAACTAATTTGGCAAATTTCTGAATAAAATTCCTTGCATTGCAGAGCCTTCCATAAAAAATCTCCCAATCACACTGAGATAAATTAAAAAAACATGCAGCAGAATGAAGACATAAACTAATTAGGAATCAACACAATATGACTAATCATAAGTAATCCAGTTGTGGTGCATCAACAGACTCCCCAGTGAGAGCAAGAAGGAGCTGGAGTTGAGGCAAAGTGATTTCCCTCAGGCAGACATGCCATTTAAGTGTGCTCCATTGTTGTGGGTGAGATCCATTAGTCCTCACTGTGGTTCGCCACATCAAAGCAAACTCTCACATATGGATTATATTTAAATAGTGTTTTTTAATCATTTCAGTGAGTCTGGAACTGACCTATTTGACTTGTTCAGTAAGTTGAAAAGGGAGACGTATGAAATGTGTGTGTGCGTCACATGTGTACAGCTTACGTATATTTATCTGTGTATGCGTCTGTGTGTTTATGTGTGCATGGATGTGTGTGTGTGCGTGCGTGCGTGTGTGTGTGTGAGTAAACAGCTTAATGGAACCAAGCGGATTTCATAATGGAAAAGGCCAACGTTAGCGTAGCACGAAATAGTGTTGTTATGATGTGGATTACACTTCAAACCCAAAATCAACTTAAAGGATAATTTATTTATTTTTAAATCTGATACTCAAAGGCCTTCTTTGGCCTGAGAGTCATTTAATAAGCAGGTGAAAGTGGAATGCATTGGTCTGGTTCTCTGGTCATCGCCTCCCAAGCATCATGACAACTGTAACATGTTTCATAATTCATACTCAAATCATCCTAAAAGACCTTAAATCAAATCAGCAGTTAAGCTAAATGAGGATGATGTTTTTGAAGCATTTCACAGTCCTCTAAGTATTAATGCTGACTACATTTTGATGATGTTTACATAGCTATTGCCATCAAAATTCCTGTTTTAAGTGGTTCATAGAACCTCCAGCCAAAGCTCCATTTAAATGTCAGCAGAATTATCCCTTGAGATTGTTTGATTTTTTTTTTTTGTAAATCTGACAATATGGCTTTTGTGCATTTGCAATGACATTCAGCTCCAAGAGAGATGTTTTGAAGTTCACTTTAACACTGTTTCCCAACCACATGTAGGGTATTTAGGTATACATGTAGGGTGCATTTATGATTCAAACTCCTATCCTAAATTTGCTAAATTAAAACTGTTGTTTTCTTTATGTTGGTACCACTGTTTGCTGAGGTGCTAAGTTTGGCGTTTCTGCACACCTTAAAGGGTAACTACTGTTTTTTTCAACCTGGACCCTATTTTCCTATGTATTTGTGTCTAAGTGACTGATGGGAACAATCTTTGACATTGGTCCAGTATTAAGCAAGATCGCTGCAGTCGGCAGCGGCGAAACAAGCTGAAATGTTAATAGGGCAATTGTCCAGCTTGTATTTACCTTCACAAAAGTGCTTGTTTTGCCACTGACAGGCTCAGATTATTATTCTAAGTGTCTGACAACATTATGGATCCCTTCAGAGATATACCTTTAAAACCTCTTTGAGACCTTTCTGTTACCAGAAACAGATCTGAAGTCGCTAGCCCTAAACCCACCAGACTCCATTTAAAAAAGCAATACTTTTAGCGTGTATAGAGCCAACATATTTTCACATGTAAATTGGTAAACTATGTGTTTATTTCAACCAAAACTAGAGTCGTGATGGTTGGAAAAGTGGAAAGACGACCCAAAATGGCTTTTCATTGTTTTATTTTGTTTCTGTCGACTTTGAATGAAGTGTATTTTACGATGCTAAAATGAATATGGAGTCTGGTGTGTTAAGCGAACGCAATTTCACGGATGTTTTTATGTTTAAAACAAGGATCTTACTCTTTAACAGAAAGGTCGACCTCCTTAGGAATCCTTTCCATAATGTTTTCAGACACTTAGAATATTAATCTGAGCATGTCAGTGGCAAAACGAGCACTTTTGTGAAGGTAAATACAAGCTGGACAATTGCCCTATTAACTTACATTGTAGCTTGTTTCTCTGCTGCCGAGTGCAGCGATCTTGCTTAATACTGGACCAATTTCAAACATTGTTGTTCCCATCAGCCACTTAGACACAAAAACATAGGAAAATAGGGTCCAGGATGAAAAAAACGGTAGTTAACCTTTAACGCTTCATCTGTAATGACTGTGAGTCGGGCCAGGTGTTGTCTTGGACTCAGATCTAAATATTAGTAGTCATTTCAATCAGTTCCAGCATCAGCCTTTTATCATCTAAAAACATTGCTGTAGGGAGACTCTTGTCCAAACATGATCTTGAAAAGTTAATCCAACAAGTTAGAAAGCTCTTTGGCAACATGTCCAAAATGCTTTCTTTGTACTGTATGAACCCGTTTTTTTTAAGGCAAGGACCCTTTAACTGAGAGAGATGGATCAGGGACCCCATATTACATATATTGTATAAAATTAGGATGTATATTAAACTGGGCCTACAATAACGTGTGGGTCTCCTAAAGCTTTTATACATAACATTTTAGTGCATAGAAAACTAAGCTAATAAAATAATAGTTGTTGGCATGATTTTATAAATCACGTTTTGATACTAAACATACATGTGGCACTGTCAATTATTAAGGTGAACTGTACCTGTGGATACCATAGACTCTTAGAGACAACCTAGTCTTGCTTTAACAGACCTTCCTCCACAGCGCAGCGGTGCCTCTGGAAAATAGCCTCGGGAAGGAACTTGTTTTGGTGGAACGTGTGTACATTCAAAACTTGTTTTGGTCGTGCAACAGAAAACTCAGACAGACAGATAGTCTAGCTAGCTGCCTGGATTTACCCTGCAGAGATCTGAGGAGCAGTTAACCATAGTCCTCATAAATCCACCAGAGTTTAAAATGCCAACACAAAGTAAGCCCAAGGCAACAGATATCCGGCCTAAAAGAGTGAAATCCTACGAAATTTCCGTCTGCAACGGAAAAATCCCGGAAGTGGAACGTCAAGCATATAGACTAGAGACAATCTTACCTGGGACAGTAAGCCTCAATTTCTTTTTATTTTTTTTCACTAATAGGCTGATTTAAATTTTCTAATAATATGTTGGATTCATGTTATGACACTTTAGTCTTTGAAAAAAAACTTTCAAAAAAATAAACAAGAATTTGGTAGCCCCCCTGCAGTAACTCTGAGGACGCCCTAGGGGTCCTGGACCCCCTGTTGAAGATGAACCCCCCATCTGATTTAGAACACTGAGGTCTTGTACTATTCCTCTGGTCCCTGTTTTACTATTTATTGATCTTATTTGAATAGCTTAATGCAGGGTTCTTCAAAAAATGTTAAGCCAAGGAACCCTTATCTGAGAGAGAGACGGAGCAGGGACCCCCTACTACATATTCTGTAAAATGAAGTTAACTTAGTGAATTCCTTACCTATAGGCCAGTAAGCCTATGGACAATGTGTGTTTTTATTTCACAAAAAAGGCTGATTTATATTTGCTAATAATATATTTGTTTCATGTTGACATTTAAATTTTTGAAAAAAACTTTCAAAAGTTGCAAAGAAACTCCCTTCATTCATTTTGCCTGATAATGGTCTAGTACCGAAACGCTGCCTACCAATAAACTTATTTTTTGCCAGTTAGACAGTGTGTGGGAGTTTCTTTGCAGCTTTTGACTTACTTATCCCCCTCCGACGCACCTGTTTCACGTAGATGTGCCAAGTATTTTTCTGTACTGAAAAAGCAGTAACTCTGAGGACCCCCTAGGGGCCCCGGACACACTGTTAAAGGTGCTGTAGGTAGGATTGCAAAGATCCAGGACTTTTTTTTTTTATTACCTGCTTCATGTAGTTCTACTCGAACATAGGGTCAGTTTCAGCAAATATGACAGAAAGTTAGTTTTATAAGTCTTACCTACTGCACCTTTAAGGGTCGTTGGCTTAATGTACTAGTACAGTGCCCGTTGAAAACGGAAAATTGGAATGGGCCGATTGCTTGGCCTGTGGTATTGCTGCTTGTAGAATTCTCCAAAACCAAATTGTACCCCAAAATGACTTACAGAAGGACCCCAAACCACTTAAAATGCAAATCCACTGTATACCTCACTACTGACTTACAGTGTACCTCTACATCAGAGGAAGACATTGTACTACTATATTTACCTGACAGAGAACGTGGCAGATTCAGAATTTAATCACAAAATATCACAATTTAAATGTGGAGTAATCAGACATTAGCATCATGGAGTCATGGCAGTTAGCTACCCATCCGGCCCGTTATGAGAGCTAATCAGCACAAATCTGCGTTAATCAACCACCAGAACTGGACTGTTTGTTTGTTTGTTTGTGTGTGTGTGTGTGTGTGTGTGTGTGTGCAGAGAGAGAGAGAGAGAGAGAGAGAGAGAGAGAGAGAGACGTCTCGTTTCGTATGATCGTTAACGAATTTAACCATTTCCATACAGGTTTAGTGGCTTGACGGTTAACGGTGAAGTATGGATTTGTTTCGCGGGGGTATTTTGGCGACGGTAACGTTATTAGTGTTGTAAGTTAGCAGTAGACTTAATTAACCCGACCCAGGGTGAGTCTGATGAAAAGTGCTGCGTCTGCCCGGTTCAACTCTGAGATTACGTTATGTTCTGCCTCTGTTTAGAAGTGGTGAATGTAGGCTACAGCTCACAGCAACTTAATACGATAGTGTCTGGCTTATATCCAGCAATCATATAGCTAACGTTGGAAGCAGGAAAAGAGTCAAAGGCGGTAACAAACTATTTTGCAGCGGCTCCGTTCGGAGCTTAGCACCGCCCATGACGACAGTGATTGGTTTAAAGGAATATCAATAAACCAGAGCATGTTTTTCTTCCATCCCGGAATGCTGTGCGGACTAGCCAGACCCTCCTCCGCAGCGCTGTGGAGGAAGGTCTGGCAAAGTGAGACTACTAATAACATTAACTATGGCTCTGTTGTATTCAAGTGTCCCAGTTAGCCATGGCAGTGTGGCAGTGAGCCAGCATGAACAATAACAGGACTCTGAAAACTGAAGCAGCTAAATGGGATTCAGCCATCATTCATTTTCTTATTTACACCTGTGCTTTTTTGAAATGCCTTCCGTGAAAAAGGCCTTCCTGGGACCTGTTGTATGTTGACTCATATGTTCCACAGTAATTCATAACACAACTTCAGCGTCCTCCAACACTGACAAACCGTGAAAACACGACTCATGTTCAAACATTTAGGAATCACCATGCAGGAGATGGTTTCCTAGCATTTAAATCCCATTTTTAAAACACAAATGTCTGTTAACTCTTTAGGCCTATTTCCTCTTCTATTGGAGCTGATTTTCGCATGCAAGTCTTATCCAATACAGCAGCATTGTTTCAGCCACAGCGGCGGGCTTATGAGGGGCCCAGACTCCACAGATAAGCGCATCAGCCATTACCGGGTTCCTCCTTCAGACCTATTAGGTCTTGCAAGGACTTCAAACACCAATTTGTTCTGCAAATAGCCCATTCAATTTGTGCCTGCCAAAGAGAGACACCGCTCTCCCTCTCTGCAGTAATTGAATCTTCAAAAGGGACATTTTCCTCTATTTCTGTCAGGTATTAGAGTGATGAATAGCAAACGGTCATTTGAACAGAAAGAGAGGATACATGTTTATCCATTTTCCGATAGATGCTCATCATGCACCTTGATGATCGCTAGGCTGGAAATTGAATGGCAACGCTGCAGGATCTTCAATAGAGGAATATCAATGGTAAAGCAGACAAGTCATGCGTTGATAATAAGTAAGAGAACTTCCTGAGCACTTGATGAATTGAACTTGTAGTAATCATGTAATTCAGATATAAACACTGATGATATAATGATGCTTGAATGATACGACATTACGTCACAGTGCTATGTGTGTGAAGTAGAGTTCTCAATCTATAAAACCCAAGTTTGGTAAATTGTAACGGAGTACATATTCTGAGGCTTTACAATGAATTTAAGGAGGCTTTTTTTTTTTTTTTTTTTTTTTTTTTAAATCTTCAATATTTTTATTAATTAAATACACCATACTGGAGCAAATGTCTCGGAAAATATCACAAATAAATTTCTCTTTCATTCAGCATTTATATGTTGATGATGGTCTCTACATTACTAAATATGAGCAAGTTTCTTTCCGTTTGCCATGGGTTTAGGTTTGGAGAGGGGAGGAGTGAGGACTGGAGTGCGGAGGATTCAGATGTACTGTAGCCACGCCTCGACAACGACATTTACATGCATACTGTACATACATGGTAGTTTTACAAATACACCAAGAGAGTGTTCATGATTTCTTTTCCACAAAAAGCCACAGATTTCTTTTTTTTTTTTTTTTTTTTTTAAACTCCATCTTTTTCTATATATACCATCAAAGAAAAGAAAAACATTCCCCTTCGACAACACTTAAAATATATAAAGTGGAAACACCATGTTGTTGGGAAATGAGGATAGAAAAGGAAGAGAGGAAAAAAAAAAAAAAAAAAAAAAAAAAAAAATCAAAAAGTCCCAGGTTTTTCCCCCTAAAAATGTCTTGAAACCAAATATGCAGTTGAAAAGCCTGCATCTCTTTAACATCATTAGTCTTTTTTTTCTCTTCCCCTCACTTCAGTCACAACATCCTCTTGTGTGTTACTTAATTTTCTCTTGCTCAAGAGTCCCCTTGGATTGTGATCGCCCCCCCTTTTTAAATTCCAAGGGTTAATGGAGTCCTCAGCGTCCCGTAACAGGTGCATTAAGTGCAAGTATCCGCCCATATTTGGGGAAAAGCCAAGGTTGAAGGCTGAGTGTTTCTGGGTATGGGTTAGCAGAAATAAAAGGTCAGGTAACTGGTAAGATGGGTAGAGGGTTCCTTTGGGGGCAAAGGGCCTGGGGTGCTGCTGATCCACGCCGTCTTGGGTGACAATGAGTAAGGGCTAAAATGAAGGCACACATCCTGCTTCCTGCATGGCTCCCCGTCTAACACACCTGAATAGTGAGAGATACAGAAAAAGATTTTTAAAAACTTTGGGCCATCATTGACAATATCAGTGCACAAATTGCCATCCTGATAAATCAACTTTCCACCAGCTCTACTGTTTGATTTATTGATCAGCCAGGCTTTGAAAAACATCTGCTGTCCCATTTACTTTGCATTAACTTAAAAGTGCATCCATGAAGCGATTCTCTTTGGTATAATTAGAACCACGCTCCAACATAACTGCAGGAGGTGCTCAGTCCTGTGAAACAGAAAAAAAATAAATAATCTTTTCTTCTTTCCTTTTTCTTCTTTTTGATTCTTAGGGGCGATTTACTTTTCCCTTCATCCCTCAAATCACTAGGAGGACTTCAGTCTATTAGTAATTGCAAACTCCTACTTGGGGGCTAATTAAAGTGACTGACGCTGGGAGGGTCTCGCTCCCCTGGGTCAAAGTAGCTCCGTATGAAAGAGGTAATTTGTCTGTTCTGAACAAAGAGATTAGGAAAGGAGCTAGGAAGAAAAGCTTAATAAATGAGCATCAAATGTCCTACGCCGCCGAACGCCGACAACACCAATTATGTCACGGCAAAAAAACACGTGGCACATTATCAAAACAACGGTCAGCAGATAACCCCTGTGTTTTCCGTATGAGTGGTAACTGCTTCATTTTCTCTTTGCTAAACCAGCCTGTGTTTTCATATTCAATCTATGTGCTGCTGTTAGGGATACATGAGCTATATTGATTTTTAGAGCTGTAAATTCTACTGTACGTCTGTCATTTGAGGGCTGTCTACACTCAGGTTTTGGCAAAAAGAAAGGAGAATGTGTGTGTAGGGCTGCAACTAACAATAATTCTCATAGTCGATTAATCTGTTGATTTTTTTTCTCGATTAATCGATTAGTTGTAAAATGTCAGAAAATGGTGAAAAATGTGGATCAGTGTTTCCCCAAAGCCCAAGATGACGTCCTCAAATGTCTTGCTTTGTCCACAACTCAAAGATATTCAGTTTGCTGTCACAGAGGAGAGGAAAAAAATAGAAAATATTCACATTTAAGAAGCTGGAATCAATTTTTTATTTTTTTACTTTTGTCTTAAAAAATTACTCAAACCGACTAATCGATTATCAAAATAGTTGGGGATTAATTTGAGAGTTGACAACTAATCGATTAATCTTTGCAGCTCTATGTGTGTGTGATAGCGTGCTTTCAGCGGCGGGCTGATTCTCCTTTATTTCACCCACCGAGATAACAAAAGCATCCCGAGACCGTTCCCGCTGAGTGATGCGTCTCTTGTTTATTTAATAATTCTCTCTCTCTGCTATAATTAAAGCACCGGGACCAATATTCAGATTGCATTATAGCATCAATAATTCAGCAGTTTTTCACTACAATTGATGTTAGCGCATAAATAAACAATGAGGTCTTATATTTACTACACCAGGCATGCTACAAGAGACATTGGAGGGGGGGGGGGTGTAAGGACTTAAACAGACATTTAAAATTAAGCTAGATAATGCAACGGCTTTCAATTTAAATGTGAGAAGCTCTAAGAGCTGATTTGTAGAAGTGACAAGCCCTTAAAAGGCCTGTGACGTGGAGGCAGTGGGGCTTAATGGAGTTCTACCTCTCTCCTCTACTCACAAAACCACTCAAGGTGAAATGCATGCTCCCAACAATATAATTCCTCTTTCAGTCAGACTCTGACACACTCCAAACACCCCCCCCCCTCCCCTCATATCTCTCGGTGTGCTGTGTGCGCAGACAAGGTATCAATAAAGCTCCTTGTTGTGAGGCAAAAATGATTATATCTCCTGCGGGGGCAGAATGAAGCTATCCTGAAGAATGAAGTTATCCTTCGTATATGATTAGGCCCTCTGTTTTGCTTTCACTGGAGGCATCAAGATCAAATCGAGGGGGGAGCCATGATGACAGCTTCCATGATGTACTGGCTGCTGCAGCTTGCTGTCTGAGTTCAGCCCTTGGGCCCTTGGATACATATTTTTGGCCTTGGGAGTAATAACTTAGTCCAGGTAATCCCAGTCTTGGTGATGCAGTAGTCAAATGCAGTTTTTTTTTTTTTTTTTTTTTTTTTTAAATTTTTTAAAACACTCGCTATTAATGGCAGCGTGCGTCACGTTTTCAGCACAGTTGGAAGTCTGTCTCGGGACAGCAAATAAATTCAAGATGAGTCAAATATGTATCGGCTCATAACAAACAAGAGTATGGCGGACAGCAGTACAAAAGAATTCACGTTTTGTGCCGACGGTTAATGCAGATTTTCTGAGTGCGTGTCCTTCCAACAAGAATGATGGGGGGAAAAAATCCATCTGCTGTCTACAAATAAAATTCATCTCTGCTCCGTAAGATTTAGTATCTGCTGCGTGCCTCGCGGTGAAGTCGAATCGACGGCGCGAATGTAAACGGAGTGAGAAATGTCGCCGGGAAAATTACAGATGTTTTTCTTTCTCCTGCTAATGACTCCAGCTGACTGATGACAAGCTTTTACGGACTGGTACTTTGAAAGCGGTCAGCCTTCTGTCCGTTTTTTAATTCTTGGAAAATGAGACCACAAAGAAGTCCGGAGCGCTCTCCGTCATCATCATCCGACAGACAGCCCCCGCCATGCGTCACTGGTGCAGAGAGAGAGGGATCTTACCTTCTGGTCGGGCAGTAGTGGGTTCGTCTGCAGCGAACTCAAATGGCCGTTGATGAGTGCTGTGGGTCTGTCGTGTTCGCAGAACAGGCTGCCGTTGATGTAGTGAAACCGATCCCCGGGGACGAGCCGGTTCCGGCAGGTGGAACAAGTGAAACACTGCGGGGGGGGGGGAGACACAGAGACGGCCGTTAACTAGGGCTACACAATATATTGTTTCTTTAATCGCCATCGCGATATCAACAGACGCAATATACACACAATGCGAAAGGCTGCGACATATGGGGATACACACTCAGAGAGTTTTTTTGTGTTTGCTGAGAGAAAATATCAGCAGAAAACTGCACTTCAAAATATAACTGTCATTCTTTTGTTTAAGTGGCACTTTTATATTCAGTGTTCATTTTGTTCAATGAAAGAATGCTGGGAAATGATTTCCTTTGTCGTATTTTAGCAGAATACTGAAGGCAGCAGCGATGTAGAACTGAGAACATTTTAATAATCGGTTTATTTTTCGCAAAATATCGCGATATTCAACAACGTTATTGCATATTTTCCTCTTATCGTGCAGCCCGAAACGCGAAATGAACTGGCGCAATAACCCTATCGCGAAAGGCTGCGACATGACGATGAAATAGACAAAACTGACTGTTCTGTTTTTAGTGCTGCCTTTTATATTCAATTCAATGTTAATCAAAATGTTGGAAATTTGTTTTAAATTCAACAAGCAATTCATTGTATTTTAGCAGAATACTGAAAGCAGCAGAACTGAGTACATTTTAACATCTGTTCATTTATCGCGAGTGATATCGTTATCGTGATATCGTTATTGCGATATCCAACAACCTTATCGCATATTTTATATGGTGCAGCGCTACCGTTCACAACCAGGCCCGAGGACTATGAGGCAGTGCTCCAACCTATTATGAATAACACCGTGGAGCTTGTGAACGCAGACATATGTGCACTTCTGCACAACTGTGTGCGCAGGTGTCAGCGGCGGTTAGCAGTGAAAATCCGGGTGAACAGCAATGTAGGGTTTTCCTAATTGCTTTGACTAATTGATTAATGGTTTGGTCTATAAACTGTCAGAAAAATAATGAAATAAAATGCCAATCACAATTGCCTTAAGACCAAGTTAATGTTATCGGATGTCTTGTTTTGTCCGACACACAGTCCCAAACCAAAGCTATTTCATTTACGATCACGTAGAAGACAAAGAGCAGCAGCTTTTACAATCGAGAAGCTGGAGCGAAAGAATGTTTGGTATTTCTGCTTAAAAAAAGAAAAAAATTTTTTTAAATAATAAAAAAGGGGACTTTAACTATGAATCAAATATCAAAATACAGTAGACGCCGATTACATTTCTGTTGACGTTCTGTCGACTGGTTAATCAACTAATTGTTTTAGCCCTTCAGCAATTAAATGATTAGTACAAGTACAATGATTACGGTTTAGAAACTAAACTTTTCGGTCCTTATTTTAAACACTGGGACTGGGAATTTTTTTTGTCATTAATAATTGCTTTAAACTATCATTAACACTGCTCTTCATAGACAGCAGCTCTATGTATACTAGACTCTGTACCTTTGGAGACAGAGTCTTTAGTGTTGCAGCCCCATCCCTCTGGAACACCCTCCCTGCAGAAATCTAAAATGCTACATCCCTGGACATATTTAAAAAACTCCTGAAACACCACCTGTTTACCACAGCCTACAACCTACAACCAACAGTGTCCATGGGTTTCTTGAAAGGCTCTATATTAATAGAAGTTATTATTATTATTATTATTATTATTATTATTATTATTATTATTATTATTATTATTATTATTATTAGTAGTAGTAGTAGTAGTAGTAGTAGTAGTAGTATTATTATTATTATTATGTGCTACTATCTTCAAATTCCAAGACTACAAGCTTGTCAACATTTACTGACCACAAAAGACATATTGATACAAACATGCTAGAAAATGATTGTGTGATATATTCAATTCGGTACAACTGTAATGTAAGGGCCGTTGTAAAGAAAAACACAAGGCCTTAATCTAAGGCTGGGCAATATATCGATATATGAGGCTAGATATCGTCTTTCATTTTGGATATCATGATATCTTTTCCTTGTCTTAAAGGCTGCATCACAAAGTGATGCACTTTTTTTGAACTTACCAGACTGTTGTAGCTGTTCTATTATTTGCCTTTATCCACTTAGTCATTGTATGCACATTAGTGGTGATTATTTATCAAAACTCATATTGTGTTTATATTTTGAGAAAGCACCGATAGTCATCCCTACAATATCACCCCAATATATCGACATCGGTGCGTTGGGTCAAAAATATTGTGATATTTGATTTTCACCATATGGCCCAGCTCTACTTTAATCTTAGTGCATAACATTCTTATGTTATCAAGTTCAAAGCTTTCATAGAGGAAAGAGGAGTTTACCTTGAGGTGGTACACATTGCCCTGTGCCCTCATCACCAGTTCACTGGCTGGAATGGACTGACCACAAGCGCTGCAAGCTCCACTGTTTCCAAATAATCTGAGAAAAAGGGAGGAAGAAGAAGGACAAGAGCAAGTGTTACTATGGAACCCCTGTAGGCATCTTCATAGCTTTAGCCTCGTATAATGGACTGTGGCATCCACACTTCAGGGGCAATTCCAGGATTTTTTAAGTGGGGTGGCACAGAGCGGGAACAATAATCAGTCAGGGTGGAATGGGGTGGGGGGGGGGCATTTTATCAGAATACAGCATAGAAAATCTGCTTGGAAATATTGAATAGGAGAGAACAGCACAATGTAATTATGCTAAATAAACATCACTTTCATTATTCATTTCACTTGTTTTCATTTGAAACAAATTGTATATCTGAATACAATACGTATTCCCTATAGCTATATATCAGTCTCCGACTTTAATTAAAAACCAATTCCAGTGCTAGTTCCATGGTATCAGAATTTTGGATAGTCATCATGGAAACATGAATTGGTCATGTGACAAGGGCTGGGAAGATTGGCAGAACAGGCAGCCAAGTAGACAGTACTCTGATCCAATGGAAATCACAATTGTCAGATTGACAGCAATCATATTTCGGGGGGGGGGGCTTCTAGCCCAGCCCCCACCACACTTGTGTCTACTGAGGATGTGACTGAATGAAGTTGTTCAGTGCAAAGTTCACTATACCCCCCCCCCCCGGTCCATTTCTAACTTAAAAAGGGAAAGCATGCAGGAGGAAAAATAGAGAGGGGGAGAGTAACCGAATGAATAAATAGAATATCATCACAACATTGACAGAGAAATGAATCCTCGAGCACTCTGTACACTCTCCACAAGCATCTATCTAGCACTGAAACTGCATATTACTTCTGGTGCACTTTTTTTTTTTGCAACCTAATAATAACCTGGAACATAAGCAATCAGGACCTAAGAGGATTTGATTGTACAGCCAGGTGGAGACGTACTGCTTTTGCCATTAGGACTCCTGTGAATGCTCTGTCAGTGCCGTGTTTCCATTAGAAACCAGTAGCTACTCGGGTTGATATATAATGTGCATGGGTTAACCTTTTCAATCATGGTGTCAACACTTAGATTTGCTTCTGCTCATCTCTTTCGTCCCTAACCTTCTCTCTCTCTCTCTCTCTCTATAATGAAATGCTTGCTCCAGCTTCCCTTCTATCTTCCTTCTGAGTCCACAATTTAGATTACTTCATCTCGGTGAGCAGCAAACTGAATGAAATTTCGATTTGAGCAGAAAGTAATTTACTGGGATCTGGACCCATTTGTCATCATATCTCACCGGGTGTTTGCTCTATCACTGCACTTTTCCTAAGCAATCAAATAAGACCACGGCATCTGACATGCTCCGGAGAGAAGGGGAGAGAGGGATGGAAAGAGAAAGGGATACGGGGGAGTGGTTAACATTGGTGTGCATGTGTGCATCAGATAAAGTTGTTTGGCTTAAAAAAAAAAAAATTAACAAGAAAAAAGAAACAACGAGGGGAAAGCGCTGTAAGAGTAACATTATTTTTTCTTTTTTTTCTGTTCAGACATTCTTGAGGACAATTTTCCGAAAAGTATTTAACAAATTCACGCCGAGACGGAGCGAGGGAATAAATGCTTCTACCATCCCAACAATAACCTAAGCAGTTGTTAGATATGTTGACGAACAAACAAGCCAGAGCTCTCTGCAAAGGGACACAGAAATGGCTTTCAATAAGACAGCCTAGGCAGAAGCAAATTTTGTCTTAGCATCGTTTGGAAAGGCTCCATCAAAACTCAATTTCAGAAACTAATTAACTGGAGACTGTCGTCCCAACACTGCCAATTCTCTGCTTTCACTGGGACAAACATGATAGTGGAAATGAACATATAGGCCTGTTGCTTTAAGACTCTTGTGCTCAGGCAATCTGTGGAAAAGCAAAAAAACCACACTTTCGCGCATTTCAAAGCCCGCTCAAGAATTCAAACTTTGCTCAAACGGAAAAATATGTTCTTCCGTGTTCATGTTGCATTTATTCCTCGTGGAGTTTCGTCTGCGAGAAAGCTTTTGAGGGGTGTCGAAAAACAAAGACCACAGGACGCTTTCACCACAGCCTTTTTATATTTCACCACAGTGTGGAACTCATAGCAGGATAATTAATTTATCAGGGGATAGCTTTTGATAGTATTTGATTTAAGGAGCCAGAGCCTTTAGGTGCTAAATTAAGCTGCTATATCGGTTTGAACTTGGGCTCTAATGGCCTCCTCTGCCAGTGACCTACAGCACTGAGGTGAAGTAGACAGCCCAGGTCAGTATAATTAAGGCCAAGGGACTGTTTAATTGCAGTGACACATCTGGTTTCAGCTTTTTCCCTTGCTAAATAAAAAGATCGGTGGCTCTTACTATGTTTTTTTGGCAGATGGCTTAATCTTGATTTATCTGTTTTCTTCCCCCATGGATCTGGCTTTGCTACGACCAATGTATTTGATTAAATTAAATAACATACAAAACAAAAAAAAACACATTCTGAGCTGTCTGTTGTCTATCTATATAGGCAATGACTATTGGATTTCATTTCAGCACTGACTGCCAGGTGAAATATAGCATGGCGTGCAGCTAGGCTGTCTGGTAAATGCAGACCTCATTCACCAAGGCCTTTGAGTAGGGTAAAATTACCCCCACAACAATGATTTCTGCAACACAGTCCATTAAAAATGCCTCTCTACATCAGCAGCCAAAGCACCTTAAAAGCACTAGGCCATATTGATACAGAAGCGGGGCTTTGCATAATGGCAAGAGCTGCATTAGAGAAAAGGGTGGAGGGGCCGGGGATGGGGTGGGGTGGGAAGATTGCTAGGATGAGAGAGGGCGCATGTGGATCTGTGTTGTGTATGTGCATGTGTTTTGGGAACAGGGGGATGGGGAGGTGTGAGCATGTGCATGTGTGTGTGTGTGTGTGTGTGTGTGTGTAGGGGTGGAGGGTGGGTGGTGGTGGTGGTGGTGGATCAGCCAAATTACACTTGGTTAATTCAGAGTAACAGATCTGGCCCCAAGTGAATTGAAGGCCTTGAATTAATTCTGTTATGACAAATCAAGATAAACGTTTCCCCTAAATTGCATGCGATTTAATTAATTTCTGAGATCCCGGGTTTTTTTCCTGGCCTAATAGTTCACATTCTCTTGTGCTGTCATAGTGCTTGAGTGGGCAGACTTCAAAGTGATATTAAATAACCAACTATTAGATTTACCTCACACGTTCTATTGGAAAAGTGCCATTTAATTACCTAGGCTTATTCAATTAAAGGGGACAGCATTCTCCCTGAATCCAGCAGCCACAAGTAAATTAATTCTCCCTCTACTAGCAGCCCTCAGAAATAATATCACCTCCAGCTTAAAACAACATGATCCCCGCAGCAAACGCAACTTTGGCTTAAAAGTTTGACATTAAAGCTTTTCGGTGGCAGCGCTTGCATGAAAAAGGAGAGATGGTGCCTGTCTTGTGATGTGTGTGTGAATATTCCTACTTGATTGATGGGAGATGGATATCATCCCAGGCCAGGCATACATCCCATTATGGCTGTGATGCCATGCGTTTCGACTCCTGATCAATCAGATGAGCATTTTCTTATCAGCTGTATTAATATAAGTTTGGAGCTATAAACTTATGCGATATGGGCAGCATGGCAGTCTATCACAAAAAAATGAGTCTGCCCCTTTAAGATGAGTGGGGAGAAACAGCGGCAAATGGCCTTCGTAATAATCCCTCTTCTCTATCTGTCTTTCTCTCCTGCTCTCTCTCAAAAGCCAATTTGGTTAATTAAATGTTTTGTTTGCCGTGTGGCTCTCATTCATTTCGGACACGTCATTGTGAGCGGATACAAGCCAGGGACCAGATCTCATTAGATAAAACCCATCAGGACTAAAGGAAATGGAGGGGGACTATAATTAAAGCATTTAATTGTGTAGACTCACTGTCAGATGTTTTTTTTTTCCCCTGCCACTCCTATCTTTATCTCCACAGAGATCTCGTGGTTCCATAATATGCGTGTTTAGCTCTTCCACCAAGCATGCTCTCATTACAAGTGGGAAAGGTGTATCCACGTTTTCCCCCGTTCCAATTTTAATTACGTTATAGTCCCATTATGAATGAAGTACCCCATTGACTTCCTCATCCTTTTTATGAGGTGGGTGTGAGAGCGCACAGGCACGCTTTAGATTTTGAATTATCCGTGCCGATTCAACAGCAGCGTTGCATGTTCAATGTTGACTGTAGTGCAATTCCATCTTTTAGATTATTAATGCAAAAGAAACAAACTCGGATGCATGGATTTCCATGTGTTTTTAACGTATGAAAACAGAAAGATTCTACTAAAAAAAAACAAAAAAAAACACGTCTTGCATTGATATAAAAATGACCTGAAGTGTTAGAGAATAATAGTCAAAACAGTTAATTATTGGGTTAAAATCAATACCATTCTTGAGCCCCAGGGTGATTCCAGAAAGTATATGAACTTCCAGTAAACTGTGCCTTGTGCCGTCACATCAGAATGCTCTACATTACCAGAATGAGAGTGTCATCAATAAGCTCTGCTTGGGTGTCTGGCACACCTACTAGAATATTTAAAAAGGCTCTCTTTGCTAATTAAATGGGGCTTTTCTGTTATACATATTAAAAAAAAAGACCTACAAATAAAACGATAATCTGTGCCCAACACGAACACTGTACATTTGTCTCGCAGAGCAAACATAAATGTGACAAGACCAATTTTCTGTCCTTCAGTTAACCATGAACAGCAAACAGGACAGACATGCAGATGGTCTGCAGAGCAACTCTTTTGCTTTGTTGCTTAGTCAACATGCCAGCGTGTTTGACCGCTTTCAGGGTAAACCAGGGAGACTTCAACCAGGACACTTTAATGAACACTGATGACGTTAGTACAATTTGAGACACATGCTCTGAAGAAACACACCCAAGCTTGCTGATCATTGCGTGACTAGCCCCATTTTTGTTTGTTTATAACTTGATTTAATAGTGTTTCTTAATATCTTCCAGGACTTTTAAAAAGTGATTTTATCTGGTTTCTGAGAAACACAATTCTCTTGGGGGGGGGAGAAAAAAAAAAAAAAATCACATAAGACGTGACATTTATTATCTTACTTATACCCAACTGTAACAGCAATTGTTTCAGATAATCTGTGGTAATGACGGCCGATGATAATCTCCTGAAAATGAGTGCTAATCTAAAATAATGCATGCATTTTCTCACCTGATATAGTCGTTTCTACAGAGAATCATGCCGCTTTTTGTGTAGCACGACGTGCCGATTTCGCCCAGCTGGGCCTGGCAGCAGGAGCACTTGAGGCATCGGCTGTGCCAGTAGCTGTCCATGGTGTAAAGGAGGAAACGGTCTGCGATTTTGCCCCCGCACCCTGCACACCGCTTCCAGGACAGAGAACCTGCGCCCACGGGTGGTGGCTGGCTGCTGCCTCCGGGATTCACCATTGTCCCTGAAAACAAACAAAACACAGAGAAGAGATGATATTAACAGTCTGCTTGTTGTACACGTCACACCCAGAAAAGTTGCTGTTCACACTTTCACCAGGCAAGTATTGTTTTGTATGCAATTGGGTCAGGACCTGGGATGGGTCACACACGGGGCTATGTTGGATCCCTATACCATACAACAGGGTATTGGATCATGTATGCCACAGGCCACATGTCAATTTATCAATTATCACATTGAAAATTCCAGCCCTTTGAACATCTTGTTCCATCAGCGTGGTCTTTGAATGTCAAAATCGTATCAAAACACAATAACGGATCTCATAAAGGGAACCGTTCAGAGTCCTGTTCTGCTACAAGAGAGCTACGGGTCATTTAGTGAACTAATCTGCCCTTGATCTGTCTCATCCCCGTGCTGTTGCTTCATTGGACCTCTCATGATAAATGTCTGTTAACTGTTAACCCCAGGAGACAAAAGGAACAATTATGCAGCATGGGCTTTTGTTGAGCTGAATTCTAAACAGCACAATACTTCACCACACAATTTCCCTCACTCTATTGCAGTGAATAGCTGGGAGGTGGTGTTTATGGCAAAACACAAAAGGATACTGTATGAATAGGCTGAATCAGAATTGGCTTCAAACTGACATGTGAAACACTTTGCCTTGCTGGCTCTGTGTTTACCAACACTTGGTGCTTGCAGGCCTTCGACCTGAGGGCTGAAGATGATCTGTCCTGCAACTAAAAACCAATATTTAACAGCACCTTAATAGGACACATAGCCAGGATATACCACAATCCACCAGCAATGATTCTAAGTGTTCTAATCGAATGCAACGCAGGCATTTGTTTCACCCACAAAATGAATGTGGGTTCTTTCAAATGTAATCCTCTCCAATTTGGTCAGGCAGACTACATGCCTGGATAAAGCCAAATCTTTGTTGAAAGGCAGGTAGGCTAATTAGAGTTGGGGAGAGGGGAGGGGGGGGGGGGGTGCACACAGAAAAGCATTCAGTAAGCCCATTAGCGATGGCTCTTAGGGACAAACCACAGCGTACCTTAGTGCTGATTAAATCTAAATGGGGATGAATCAAAAAGCCGACCTGAAAGTGACTCCCTGGATAAACAAGACGGACCATCGTCAAGTTTCATTCAGAGAGGAGTTTCTTTTTTTTCCGCTGAGAGATGGAGGGGGCAGGAGGGGAAGGTGAAGAGGAGGGGGGTGGCTTTTAACTTAAATGGGCTAACTCAAGTAATTACACGGGCAGGCAATTTGGGCGCAGAGACCAAGTCATGGAAAGAGAGAGAGAGAGAGAGAGAGAGAGAGAGAGAGAGAGAGAGAGAGAGAGAGAGAGAGAGAAAAAACATATCAGGCAGCCATGTGCTAAAAGGCTGCAGCTTTTTAATGGAAAATAAAAGAAATGTAGCATCACATTGCGGGGTAAATGCGTGAATAGGGGCTAAAGAGGAGGATAATGTCGCAAGAATAACAGAGGCTATCAAATATCACCGCTAGCATTCATGACAGAAAGACACGAGTAGAACCGACGAGGGGCTAGTTTCCAGCGTAAAGCGTACCGTTAGCTATAAATACAAAGAATAAAACAGAAATTTTAGCCATGCAACACAGCTGTAATATCAACGAACACCCACCTCGTTTGTCTCGTTTAAGAGTAATGGTTGTAAAGTTAATGACTTGCAGGGTATGCAGGTAAACAGGCAGGCTATAACAGTCCCAAAAAGTACAGGTAAAAAGCGATACACTATCGCGCGCGGTCGGCCTCCAGCTCCGCGCGACAGCGAACCTCAATGAGGACTTGAGCTCGGATGTTCACTGGCAACAAGCGGAGCGCCGAGCAAATGGAGTTATCAGATAGTATTTCCACTGGATGGTTCCCGTTTTACTGTTGCTGCTTTAGTGTTCTTTTTTTCGCTGGAACAAAAGGAGTCCATTGCAAGGCGTAATTAGAGGTCTACGCGTGCCGTGATGTCCTCAGACCGAAAAGTGCGTGTTTTGGCAAAAGAAAGGGAAAAGAAATAACGAGGCTGGCACAGAGGCTATGATTGACTGTCCTCCGGTCTGCTCTCTGGGTCCCGTTAGCTGCTTGTTCTACATGTGTCGCTGACAGGAAGAAACCTCCAGTAAAAACCCCTTTCGGCCGCGTGACGAAGGCGCCGCCGCAGCCAATCGGCACGCAGTTCATTTAGCAGGAATAACAAATCCAGCCAATCAGGGGGAGGTGAGATTGACTTGGACACGCAGAGAAGGATGGAAACGGAGTAGAAGAGGTGAATGGTAGAGATGGACCGGAGAGGTGCGAAAGAAACGGCGAAGAGACGAGTGTCAAATGTACACGCTTGAAAACAATGAGGATTCAATGCACCAATAAAACCCTTGTAATAGGAGCGTGTGTTCAGTTTAATTAGTTTCAACAATAAATTACGTAATTATCTTCTTTAATCGTACACATGTTCATAAAGGGAGTAATGGGCTGTGATAGCTGAATATTTATAATAAAACTTATGGATCTCCTTTTTGACTGGTTTCATATAGACGCTGACGTTTTTATTTTTTTATTTTTCTAAATACTTGCTTCAATGGCAGCATCCAGTAAGCTGCATTCATCTCACGTCTGAGTTTAATTAGTTGACATTCAATAACTACTTAGTTTACTGAGGGTGACTCCAACCTCTGGGAAATATCAAGGCCTAATAGCTGCGTAGTGGCGCCATCGTCTGTCACTGAAAATAATCGCAAGGCCTGCTGTCGTTTACAACCCCATTAAGCCTCAGGTCATTGGTTTCAACACCTATTAAGGCTAATCTGCAATACCTCGATTTGGCTAAGATCCTTAATTCAACAGTTTAAGTTTCAAAGACAAGATAAACTGGAAGCAATTGCAATACCTAATACAAATAATGTGGTGCTGACATGTTTGCTAACATGATGTCGAAAGAGAAGGTAATTCCTCCTCTTTTTTACTCAGCTTTTACCAAAAGAAAAGCTGAAGTGCTGCAGTGTAGCAACCGTAAATTGTTCTGTGAAAAACAAGCGTTGTCTTGCAGTTTAACTAAAAAAAAGTGTTGCTATTGGAGAAAAGTTGCCTCAGAGGAAAGTAATTTGAGATTCACTGGGTTGACTGGTTTTACATGACAAAACAGCTTCATTATAAGATGCCCCTGGCAGATGTATAAGGATGATCTTTTTCTTTACTTTAATTGTTTAATTATTCCTGCAGCTCCAAAGAGAGTGTGCTGCATCAAGCTGATTTCCCTTTGGCAAAGCCAATGCTACTCCACCTTGGTTTGAGCCACATTCTCTTGACATCCTCATCAAGGCTCTCACTCGCTAGAACAAAAAACCACAGAAGATGGGCGAAGAATATCTTTTCCACCAAAGAATGATTAATTGATATAAATGATTAAAACAGGGGGAAAATATGAAATGGATTTGAAAAGGGGGCCTCACAGGAAAAGCTTTGTTTGTTCCAGGGCCTATATTAATGAGCTTTTCATAACTGGGCAAGAGAAATTACTCTGTGTGTTCTTTTTCTGGAGCTCTTTTGCAAAATAATTATGGCTAGTTGAAGAGAGGAGGAGGAAAAGGAGGAGGAGGAGGAGGAGGAGGAGGAGGAGGAGGGGTCAGGGAGCTGTGTGCGGGAGAGGGTTTGGAGATGAGGAGAAAAAAAGGAGGGGGTCCCTCAGAAATTGATCATCTCCTTTCTACGCTGAGATCTTTCAGTCCTGTGGCAGTTTCCAAGCAGCTGCATTATGAAGCACACTAGATTCAAAAAAGAAAAAAGAAAAAAACAGTGGCACACAACAATGTGGCTCAATACTATTTCAGTGTTTAAACAAGGACAAGAGAGCATCAGACGTGGCTGGCTGTGTTGATACTCCCCACAGGGGTGATCTCACCGAGATGAAAAGGAGACCACGGTGCTTCATAATGAAGCTGCTTGCCCTGTGGGAAAAAGCAAGAAAGCCACATTCAACATGGTGACTTCAGATTGGGATTCACTCTGTGTTATATTCTATTAACATGACACTGAGCCACAAAGAGGGCCGGTTTCAATCTGCAAGTTTACACACCACGGGCAATCTTCTAACTAAACAACAGGCAGGTCACCGTAACTTTCTCTCACACTCATTGCGTACGATCACATTGCATTGTTTACCACAGTTACTGTGGCTCGTCTCCTAGTTTGTGAAATAGCATCTCACTCGCTTTACTGCATGAGTGTGTGTGCTATCTTTTAGAGAGAATGATATTCAGTTAGCTGAGCCAATTGATGACGGAAGATTAGAGTTCAGATTATCTACAGATAGACAGGGCCCACTCCATGACGGAATGGAGGATGGTGGACTCGGCAGAAAGATACCCAAATGAAATCTTCTAAATGAGTAACTGGCTACTTCCCTGAAAATACATTAGGAATAGTTCGACATTTTTGGGAAATACACTTCTTTAGATGAGAAGTTCAATACCACTCTCATGTCTGTATGCTAAATATGAAGCTAACAGACCGTTAACACCCAGAAAAAAACCATACAGGTTGATTGTGCAAGCAGCTTATAACAACCCATATTTATGTTTGTTGTTAGGCTGCAAGCTCTAGTGGGCGTAGTAATTATTGCGGAAGCAAACAAGGAAGTAAGGTGACAAAGTATAAGAGCACCAAACTCTGGTGGTGGATGTGTCAATAAAACACAGGACCTTCACTCCGGAGACTGGGGTTCGTGTCCTGTGTGAAACCAAAAGTCAATGGGTACCTTTTTAAATTTATGGACCTAAGTCTGTGATGTAGTTATGTCCTCATTTTAGTAGTTTTTGCGCAACTCATTTTAAGCCAATCCCTGATGTTTTCCTAACCCTAGTCTCGCATTGCCAGACCTCTGGCTAGTCCACACAGCATTCCGGGTTGGGAGAAAAACGTGCTCTGGTTAACTGGATTTTTTTAAACCAATCACAATCGTCTTGGACGGCACTAAGCACCGGACAGAGCCACGGTGCCACTGCAAAATAGCCTCAGGAAGGAACTTGTTTTTGTGGAATGTGTACATTCAAAAGTTGTTTTAGTCGTGCAACAGAAAACTCAAATTGGACAGATAGTCTAGCTAGCTGCCTGGATTTACCCTGCAGAGATCTGAGGAGCAGTTAACCATAGTCCTCATAAATCCACCGGAATTTAAAATTACAACACAAAGAAAGAGGAAGGTAATGGACATCCGGCAGAAAAGAAAGATATCCGGTGGAATTTTCGGCGGCACCGGAACAATCCCAGAAGTGGAATGTCGTGGATATATAATATCCTAACCCTAACCAAGTATTTTCGTTGCTTAAACTTAACAAGTTCCGTTTCACAGCGTTAACTACGTGTTTAAAACTGTGACCGCTATGCAATGCTCACGTGATTAAAACTATCTGCGTGGTCACGTGTTACGGTCACTTATCACTGCGTTAAATACATCGGTCATATAATAGGCCTATGTTGTTTTGGGAGTCATTGGCAATCAACCTATTCTGTCATTTAGGTATGAGGACGTGTTGGAAGCTAAAACCAACTGGCAGTTAGCTTATCTTAGCATAAAGAGAGGAACATTCCTGTTTCCAGTGTTTATGCTAAACTAAGCTGGCTATCTGCTGGCCGTAGCTTGAATTTTACCGTACAGACATGACGAGTAATATCAATCTTCTCATCTAACTCTTGGCCACTTGGCCATAAAGCATACAAGCAAATTCCCCAAAATGTCAAACTATTTAAATCATTCTGCAACATTGGGATTAGACATCATTCAACTCCTTAAATATGTCAGTTTTTATATGAAAGTCTTGTGGTACGTTTGCAAACAATCAAAAAAGAAAGTTTCTGGTGCATTTGTGGGATGCTGTAAGACCACATTCAGTTAATTACATAGTGAATCAGTACACTCCAGTGTGATGTGATGTGTTGTTAAAATGGCATGAATATAAGCACATCAAACCCTTCAATCTGAGCTCATGGCTGTGTTGCTTTCTCTTGTGGTATGTTCTCTGTACTCCTTCTACTTTCCCCATGTGGTTCCAGCTCGACTTGGGTCACGAAACAATGAAGCCGTCATTGTTTTGCTCAATACTCCCCTCTCAAAATATGTCCCACTTCATTTATTTGGTGGTATTGATCTTGTTCATTTATCGTTTGTAATTAAACGGAGAACAAATAAGCTTCAGTAAATAGAAATCAACAACTCAATAAATACAACCTGTATGGCAGTGGCTTTCTTTAAAGCCTGTGCTGATGATTTGACAAGCTCCAGGCAACTCTGAAAAAATGTGTCAGGACCAATACAGTGGTCTGAAGATCAAGAGATGAAGTAGTTTTGATAGAACAGCGTATGGTTCCCTGCAGTGCTTAATTTGTAAAGTGGGAGGTCCCGGAGCGCAGAGGGGGAGTGGATCCGGCGACTCAAAACAGGGGTTGGAGGTAACGGAACCAAAAAAATAAATTACACCTGCCTACGTAGCTTCTCTGACTCTGACTAAAAAAGCCTAAACAACGCTGTGTGTACATCAGGGCAATGTTTATTTTTATTTCAGAACGTGCACTGCATCGGTGTGAAATGTAAAAAATTTTTTTTAAATACACTGCAACGATCGTTTTCACAAGCAGCAATTATCCATCGGACAATTAAAACAAAAAACCCACTGTGGTCTCCACATTCTTGATCGGCAGAAACGATTTTTGCTTGTTTGGGATCCGACTGGCCAGCGTATTTGAAAAAGTTAAGCAAACTTTGTTGTCTTTTTGACATTTTTCCCCTGAGTGAAATGAGGCTATAACAGCAATCTCAAACAGCACAAGCGCTTGTGTCACTTGGAGTGCAGCGCCGCGCTGTTGAAGTGCCGATCCCCTCCCTCCGTCCCTCTCCCCCCTCTGTCTTACCGTGAAAATTCACCTCAAAACTCATTGAAAATGCAAACACAAGACTTTTGTGGAACTCCAATGGGGAATAAAGACTAACAAGACAGATAAGAACATTGAACACTATACAAACAGTAGTTTATTTTTTTCATTTAGGCGATTCATTTTTTTTGACACAGGAGGTGCCGGTACCCTAAAAAAGGTTCCGGATCCAATGTCGGAGGTGCCGGAACATGTTCCGGCGTGTTCCGGCTCAAATTAAGCCCTGGTTCCCTGTATTTGAGACACAAATCACATGCACACAAGACAAATTAGTTAGCACAGAGCAAGTAAGTAACATGTATTTGCCTTAAAGTGCCCATATTATGAAAAAATCACTTTTTCTGGGATTTGGGGTGTTATTTTGTGTCTCTGGTGCTTCCACACACATACAAACTTTGAAAAAAATCCATCCATGCTGTTTAGAGTGAGATACAGTTTCTGAATGTGTCCTGCCTTCAGTCTCCGGGTGAGCTGTTCAAAATCTGCACGGCTTGTGACGTCACAAGCCGAAACGAGTTGGCTAACTGCAACCATTAGCTCGTAGCGTTAGCATTAGCGTTAGCATGCTACCTCGTTCTCAATAGCAAAGCACTGCTACAACACACAAGTTCACCATAATCTACAAAAGAACTACTTACATGTGCGCCCTCATTTAGAAGTCTCCCAGCTAATCCTGCCTTGTAACTGACCAAAGTTGTAGAAACAGCCTTTCTTTTACTGTCTATGGAGCTAGCTAGCTGACATGATCTACATCTGAGCTACTGCACATGTGCATATGCAATCAAAGATAGTACAGAAGAAGAAAAGAGGTCTCACTCTGTAGCTAAAACAGAGACCAGCTGAAAAGAGGATCTGCAGCAGTGAGAGAGAGCACTGCAGTACAACAAAAACATGTTGTTTTTTGAAAATTAAACCATGTAAACCTATTCTGGTACAACCTTAAAATACAATTATGAACCTGAAAATGAGCATAATATGGCTGCTTTAAAGGTAATGTTTAACATTTGGGGAAATATGCATAGAGAGTAAGATGAGATGATTGATATTAAGTTCTTATCTACGTGTTGAATACAGAACTGAAGTAAGAACATATTTAACCCAGTTTAGTATAAAGACTGGAAACAGGGGGAAACAGCTAGCCTGGCTATGTCCAAAGTTCAAATATATACCTCAAAACATCTCTAAAGCTGTGTTACTTAAACACTGTATTTCAGTCGTTAAACCTGCACATAACTATAAATGTAACAATTATAATTTGTGATTTTAGGGGAGTTACGGGCTGCAGATATTTCTTGACAAGCAATATATGTATATACTTATAACACAGGATTTGGTCTTGGTGTACAGGCACAGTTGAACCACACCTGGCAAACTCCCTGATGACAAAACATAAAGCTGCTATAATCAATATTATGTTTTATATTAAAATGGATTAAATAAGTGAAACGTAAAAGCTGTCACTCATAGTGATGAATCCTTGGATAATTATCACATGTCACTGAAGTTCTCCTCAGCTCAAATCAACACTGTACACTCCCTGGCCAACCCCAAACATCAGACAGACAAGTGGAGTTGGTGGAAACTAAAATAGAGCTAAATGAGAGTGAATATTGGACTTCCTGCATGCTAAGATTTCTCTGTGTCTGTTGTGTGTGTGTATAGGCAACTGTTTTTTCTTACAAGTTCTCACTGCAACTTAAAAGTTGATGTTAAAAATTCTTGTCAGCTTGTTTCCGCTGCCACAAAAATGACACTGTGGACGAAGCAAGGCTAGTTCTCCCTGCCTCATCTTTATATGCATGGTTATCCATGTCCCATCTCCACTCCATACTTAACACACAAACATGATATTGACATTATCTTCATTACTCACTCTCTGAAATAAGTGTATTTCCTAAAATGTTGAAATATTCCTTTACCATATGTCTTTATATAGCACGTCATTGCAGTATGGAACAGGACCGCTTTTGGGGGTGATTTTCGGACATGTCCATTGGTGCAACAGGACTGAGCTGGAAGGCTGTACTTTGGCAAGAAAGATGTAAGTAGATAGTGAAGCAAAATACAAGATTTGTAGTATCCAATGGGCAGAGTAACAATGCCTCTGAAAAGACTGGTCTTTAACCCTATACATGGGGTATATTGGGTGGCATTTTTAGGCTACATCTACACTACTACGTTTTCATTTTTTAAGCAGCATTTTGAGACAAAAATTATCTTTTTTTTTTTTCTTTTTTTTTTCGCATTTATTTATTTAAAACAGGGACAATGTACAATATACATTAACCTTAGACAGGAGAGATGCATTTTACCAGGTTGTAGCACTTGTGCTAATTTCCACCTGTAGTCCCACACAAGAGTTATAGCTCCAGTAGCAGAACTAATCTCCGTCCATATTAACACGTCTGACAACACATATCACGTGATCACATTTGCATACACTGGGCATGCGCATGCCAGTGTACTAGGAAGCAGATTGTCTAACATTGCTCTGCGATTGAAAAAAACAGAAAATACTTTGGTGAAAGAACAACAATGGCGAAAAGTAAGACCAAGGATTTATTGCTTGGACCGACGATCATGTGGAACTGTTACTGAAAGGTATGTAAGCCTAACTAACCGATAAGACTGATATTGTGAGCATCGTGTTTCAATAGGTCTCCGTTTGTGCCCGTTTCAGACTGTAAAGAAACCCCAGAGTTTTCAAACCAAAACAGGGGCAGCAGTGTTTTCAAACATCTCCATTTTAGGGTCTTGGAAACGCCGTAGTATTTTGGACGTGAAACGAAAACGTAGCAAAAACTATACGTTTTTGAACCACAACTTGGTAGTGTAGATGTAGCCTTAGAATTCACTGTCACAGATTTACACTTGTTTAAAAACGCACACAGCTTTTCTCATTTGATACCATTCTAAACAAGAAGGGACTTTTCTTCTCTCCCCCCAAATGAACTGTACTTTAAGCTCATGTCTGTACAGGATATGGGCTCCAGAAGCCAACTTTTCCTGTAAAGCTATATAATGAACCCATATAGTCTGTTGTGACATTTTCAAATAAATGTAATGTATTTTGTAGATTTTTGCCGGATCATGGTGCACATTTTCAACAGCTCTTGACAGTAATTAATGTGCACAACAGTGCCAGAAAACATCTCAGCGATGGTGGAATGATGGAATTCAGAAACTAAATGACAGAGAAGCAAAAAACAGCCCTTCCTTTAAGTGCTTTAATCGTTGGATAATTACTTCTACACACTATCTCAGACTCTCTGCATGCGCACACGTACAAACACAAACAGAACACCATGTGCTGCCTCTAACAACATTGCTTTAATGAAATGTCGTGAATCCTTAATGAGTTCCAATGTCTTGTGATAAATTTCATAATTATTCAACCCCACACAACTGGAGAGGGAAATTCATCAGTCAAAGCAAATTAGTTGGGATCCATTAGGGTTCAGTGTCTTGTAGGGACATTCACTTTATTAGCTCCTTACACCCATTGCCATAATTGGGAGCATATTTCATTTGGCTCTAACCCCACTTTACTGAATGACTGCTCTTTCCCTTTTTTTATTTACAGCGACATGCTTGGTGCTGTGCATACAGCCGCTGTTAAACAATACGATAGTGTGGGAGATGATGTTGTTCCTTCATTCCTTCAACTTCACCTTCTTACTCATTTTTCTTTCAGTGAGTGAGGCACTGCGCCAAATCAACCTGGTCCATCCTGATTGATTCATCTAAAACTTCAAATAAAGAAGTGGTAAGAAGCGATATCTGCTCCCTTTAATGTAGATTGAAACAAGCCAATAATGAAAGAGGGTTTTGTCTTTTTGCGAGGAGGCCATGGTCTGAGCACACCGCTCCTTGTTGATCAGTGGCACACGGCAGAGGGGATAATTTCTTTAGGATGACTGATGATGGCTTCTACTCACAGATGCCTCTCTTGTTTGTCTTGGGGCTGACTCGGGGTTCGCCTTACCCTCGCTCCTCTCCCTCTTGCTCTGACAACCTGCAGACATCTCAGATGAGCAGCATTCTTCCCACCGAGACACCAAGTCTCAGACGTGGAAGAATGAACAGGAAAGCCTCTCTGTTTAGTGCGAGGCCGTGAGAAACTGATGGTGGTGAGTGGCACAGGATGGTGGTTTACAAGTTGGTTGAGTTCAGGATTTGTGAAGATTACGGACCAAGAACGAATGCAAACTAGTAGCAGTCAAAGTGTTGTGCTCGGGCTTACCGCACAACAATTTGAAAACTATTAATTTACAATAAATTGCTGCTGTCTCTACTGCATGCATGAACATTTATAAACAAAGTATTGCTCCTATTTTCCTTAAACAGTTTTTGGAAAATGTTTTAGATGCCTCTTCAGAAGTCTTGGTCTGTGAACAATGACATAACGGGCCTTATTTTTCTTTAGAACAATTACAGAATTGGTTGTTTGTTCAAATGCCTGAAATGCCTATAGAACAACCTATGTTTACCTGACAAAAATTGTAACTGCGAGCCTAACACATTCATTCACTAAACTTAACCATTAAGTTTTCTCCCTCAACCTAACAAACGATAAAGAATAAAAAAAAAAAAAAAGTAATTTCATTGATTTAGTTTGGAGGACTTGTTGGCATTTGTGGGCTGGTGCAAAAATAGCAGCAGCAAACACGTGTTCGCAATGCAACCTCCAGCAGGCAGTTGGCAATTTATTTGCACTTGTTTGCTATTTCCACATCGTCATACATGCCTGCTTGCACCAAGGTGGGTGGAGTGACACAGCTGAAGTTGCGTTTGTGCAGACCAGGTGGAACAGTACAAATATCGGCTTACAATGCTGCTTGTGCAGTTTAATGACAACCAGGGCCTGGCATACCAGATTGAAAACAGCGGCACATTAAAAAAATACAAGGGGCTGTGTTTATGTACCGACTTTTGACATGGTTCTTGTGTTTATTAAAAACAATTAGTTCATTTATCACTGCAGAAGACAGAAAGGTCGGAACTTCAACTCCAAATGCTACCACTGATCGTCTCCCAGAATGCATGTGTTCTCCTTCTACTACCTCTCACTACAGCGATGCTGTGGCATGGTACTGACACCTAGCGGTGGTTGCGGTCAGGGCTTTAAATTAACTTTTTTTGATTACCAGTAAACATGGCTAGTAGATTTTTAAAGTTACTGGCCAATCAGATTTCCCACTAGCCAAATTTAGTTTTTCCTAACTTTACTTTAATTTCAGCTCCTCTGGTTTGTTTCGTGCCGTTCCATTCATCTACTCTGTTACAGCATAATCGATTCTGCGCACGCATTCACCTAGCTAACGCTAATATGAAATGCCAGGACATAGTGTTCATGGGAAATGTAGGATTAGTACTACAAGCACTGTTGCAAGATAAGGATTATGTTTTCCAAGCCAAACACACACCAAATTTCATGGCAGAAAACAGACCAATCTGGAAACACTGACTTGTTTTCTGCAGCCTGCCGTTCAAACAAACGCAGTGTTGTTCGCTTCATTCATCACCGGCCAAATTGGCTAGTAAGTTTACAACGTAACCTGCCAAAATACATTTTTATCTGCATTTGGGGGGTTGGTGGGTGTAAAAAAGGTGTAAAAGACTTGAATAGCTATTTGTAACCATAGACAAACATTAACAGTATTAGTTTATACAGGTACTATATACAAATGAAAGGTAAGTATAACATTTCCTGCAGGTGTGACATCAGAAGTATATTCTTGTACTGTAGGCATGGGCCTAAATTTCTTCTAACATAAAATTTGTTAAGCGCAGTTATTGAAGGGTACATGTGTAGTTATGGAACTCAGTAAGTAGGCTGGCAAAGCTATTTTATTCACATTAATAAACATTGGATGAAGTGATTCTTTTCTCTAATACAGATGATGCTGAACTGAGAACTGAGCATCCTAGCAAGCAAGCTAGCCAACTAACTTGCCAGCCAGCCGGCCAGCTACTCAATTAGTAAAATTTAACAAATTAATGTTTCATTCACAAGCTCTTGTTACAGCATAGAAAAGCACTGCACTTTTGCCAGATGAGTGACAACTTTGTTTGGCTCATTTCCTATAACCAGTGTAGCATGAAAGCAAGAGGGTGGAAATAGCAAGCTAGCTAACTAGCTAACTATCCAACAAGCTACCAAGCTAAGTAACATTATATTTACTAACATAGCTTGCAGAGTTATAAAATATATACTCAGCATCATCTGTATTAGGGAAAATAATAACTTCATCTGATGTTTAAAGTGAATAACAGCCTTGCCAGCCTACTTACTGACGCAATTTGTTCTCTCCCACAGTCCCACCGGACTTTTGTGTACATTAATGTAAAGGGAGAAAGCAGGCAGGAGACAAAACCACTGTGAGGCAATGCATTTTTTTGTCCTGTTTGCGTTTGTAATGTTCTACGACTTACACAATTATTTTAAGTATATATTATTTACAATACACAGTGTGGTTTTAATGATATTTTGAGGGGGGGACAACCCCAGATGGGGTAGGTCCTGACCCCCCGACCCCCCCACAATTTACGCCTATGACTGTAACTAGTATAAAACAATGTTATTTTTCCTTACAGGTCTACATGTTGGGGATGCCTTGGCGGATAATGTTGCATTTTATTGAGCGAGGTTCTACTTTTTGCCAGACGACCCTGTGTTATTTTGCTGAGGCCCCGTGCATTGGTACTGCCGCTGCAACAACGAAGTGGCCTCATTCAAATGAATAAGGGGGCTGTATTTTGGACATCTAGTTATTGTGTTTTCATGAAACAGTAATGTTAGCAGGTCTATTTTGACATCATGTGGATATATTTTTTTTTAAATTGTGTTAAGCAAATGGGTTGTGGGATAAGACACTGCTTACAGCTGAAGGGCAAACTCACTTTCATACTTTGTGTCAAATTAAGTATTTTCCGAGTTATCAGGGGACACTGAATTTTCCACAACAGCAGCAGGACCTTCACTGAGGCCTTTGCTTTAGTGTCTCTAATCTCATTCTACTCACATCATGGCCACATGTTTGTCCAAAAAGCCTTTGCTTTGGAGCTGACCTGATTGGAAGGTAATAAAAATCTAAGTCGAACAAAGGAAAGAAATAAGCTACATTCCCGCATGTACGCACGAACGCGCGCGCACACACACACACACACACACACACAGAAAATAGCACCCTTATCATCCCTGTTTCATTTAGAGTTGATTGCTGTCGGATTATAATGCAATCACCACGCTGTGTGAGCCGTAACTATGGGAACTGGTTTTAACTGTTTATCTTGCCAGAGATCTTAATTTAAGTTTGAACACTCTGGATCACTTAGATGTGAGAGACATGGGAAATTGACAAAAAGGGGACAACAAAGAGAAGGGAGGGAATGGGAGCTGTGGAAGAAAATGGAGAAACAGACACGTTCTTGTTCTTTCTGTTGTATTTCATATGCAATTAAATTTGTCTCTCAGAGAGAAAATCAATTTATGATGACAATCCACGGGTCAGTAATGAAAGCAGCGGAGTTCCTTTGCCATGGGAAAGTTTCTGCTGGAGAATGCCACTAATCTTGGCAAAATGAATCATTCACACTTTATTTGGACATCTGTGTTAACCCACTCACCACCCCCCTCACCACCCCCCTCCCCCCCACTCTCTCCTTCTCCCGACTTTCATTCATTTGTGACAGTTTTATTACAAGTTGTGCAGGTGGCTGGAGGCTCAGGAGCCAAAAAGAATGCCGCATGGAGATGGTTCAAAATGTTGAGGAGTTGTTGAGTTTATAATGGCGTCACTGTAGTTGGGACACTCTTAACTTAGATATTATCAATACCTGAGAAGGGAAACACTGGACAAAACTAGGTTTTGTGCTCCTACAGAGTATGCTTCCCACTATGCTGCCTGCAATCTACTCAACAAAGATGTTTGACTTTAAGGTGTGAACAAATCCAGATTAAAGGCTCTGAGGCTACGACTTTATGTAAGCCTGAGCTAACTCCATCCTAAATACAGGAAATTGCACATGCTGCCACAGTATCCACAGTAAAGTTTGGGACTTTACAGCACGCAGCTTTATCACCTTTTTGGCATTCAAAGAATTTCTACAAAACATCCACAAGCTGCCCTCATTTTACAGTTTGCTTATTGAGTATTTCAGTATTTACTTATGTATATTCAGTATTGAGTGAATATGTGTTATGTTAAAGTGTTCACTCGTAGTGGACCATGAAGTTAGTGTTTTGGTTCACTCATCGCTCTTATCAACCCTATTTCCAGATTTTGAGTATAAATAGCTTTTTTTTGTCTTCTACAGCGTACATATCTGCTCTGTAGATGACTTTTCCTGTGTTCTTTGAGAAAAGAATCAGAAATAAGTAGGAAAGGAAATTTTTGGTTTCACCATGGCACCCCCTAGTTTTGCATTACATAGTTATGTCTACGTAGATGGATACAGCCAATCAAATCTTGCATAAAGCAGTAATGTCACCATTCTATTATTGGCAGAGCAGTCAACAACAACCATATTAAAGGGGGATTTGGGTATTTCTTTAACCTGGACCCTATTTCCCCATGTGTCTAAGTGACTAATGTAAACAAGAATCTTGGAAATAGGACCAGTATTGAGCAAGAATGCTGTAACTGGCAGCAGTGAACCAAGCTGCAATATAACCCTGAAGGCACATCAATGTACGTCCACTAAAAGTGCTTTCTTTTCACTGACATGCCCAGATTGTCATTATAAATGTCTATAAGTGACAACAAAATGATTGTGATGAAAAATGTAGTTTGGAGACCAGCTATAAAGTGCATTTTTAATTTGCACACAAAAAACCTGAGTGGAAACACCGTAAGTCCTGAAATATCGCAAAAAGGTTTTTTTGAGGTGGAAAAGTTGCCTCCTCGATAGAAGCAAAATGGGACAAAGTGCAATGGAAACAGATTCAGCGAATAAATAATGACAAAGGCTACATGAAAGTCAAACACGGGGCCCCCAGAGTCAGACCGGTGGGGACACACAGACCTCAGCCACTATAGCAACTCAAATTCAGCCAGTTGCGGCAGCTCTGGTTATGCCCAGCGCTGCTGCCGGCTAAAAGCCTGCTTTCGCCCCCAGCAGGGTGCGAACTACGAGGGAGCTAGGGGGAGTTTGGCTCCCCTTAATAAGACATGGGCTCCCCTGAAAACGTGATTTGTGAAATGTTGGGGGGTCTCTAAAAATATTGACAATGTGTCATTTTAACGTGCAATTTCAGTTTTGTGTAATGTGATCATCTTGGATTATTATGTGTAAAATTGCAAAAATGACGGTGATTTAAACCTAATTCACTTCAATAAAGATAAATATACATGCTATTCTTGTCATGAGCATCAAGGCGTGGTGGCGCTGTGGTGCAAATTCAAGTCATGTTTAGTACATGTTAACGCAAAGAGTCGTAGAAAAAATACAAACGTTGGCGGTCATTAATCGGCGTGCAAAGTCCTTGAAATCCATTCTACAGTAAGCATCATACAGCCATGGAAAAAAGAAAACAAGGCAGTTTAATTAATTTTGGTTTTACTAAGAAATTGTGTAGCGGTGACGTTGATTTCACGACCAACTCACCTGCTGCAAGCCCTGTTAGCACACCTCCCGCCGGGGTGACAACGCAAGAAAAAGCTGAAGAAATAATGTCCTCTCTGGCTGAAGATGGTGGTGGTAACAGCTCGTCAGAGGCCGGTCACCATCCTAACCCCTCTTGCTCCTCTCTCCCGTTAAATTGGAACAGCCAGCAGTGAAGAGACTGGAAGAGCCCATATACATGGCTGTTTGTTAAGGATGGAAGCTTGGGGTGCATCGCTTAGGCCTAATTGAATGGAGGAATTATGGTATTCTTCGGTAGCCTGAGTAACTTGTCTTTAACCGTTGTTCATGTGAAATCTCAAAGACAGCCTGATGCTTTGTTTATAGACTATTTATGGGTGGCTGTTTGCTGTTTTACCTATCTATTCCTGTCGATAAAGTATAATAGGGTAAATCCCGTATAGTGCATACACTCGTAGCTGTTAATGTATCTTTGTAAGTCATTGTAAGTCGCAAAAAAAAAAAAAGTGGGTTCTCCCAAAGGCCACAGTATAGTTCCAACACTGGCCCCCAGTATTGGGTTTGTGCTCAGCTGCCTGAATTTGAGTTGCTGTTCTGGATCGTTCCAGCCCACTTTAACCCCTGAGTACGTACATCAGAAAGTGAAAGAATCCGTTTTAATTTAGCAAGCAACATGAACAGACGTTTTAAGAAAATGCAAGAGAGCAGGTTCCTCATTACGATGTGGACATGTTTCAAGCAGTAGAAGGAAGATATAGAAGGGTTTAGGGCTGCTATGTTCTCTCTCTGTTTATTATGGTACCAACTTTATCATTAACCTTAATGTCTTCTTGCTTTATCCTCCATGGCAGTCTCAAAACACGATGAAACAATTGGGGTTACCAATATGCAGAGGAAAAAAAAGTGATTTTATCATTTTGGTTATTTCAGCTTTGTTTTTGTTTCCCGCTGTAAAAGATGACATCTATTTTAATTGAATGTATTTCATGGAACTGTAGAGGCCTGCATTAACTGACCAAATTAAAGCAGATTATGAACAGGTTAAAACAGGAAGAAAAAAAAAGTGAAAGAATCAGCATTCAGGCCACAACATCCAGCGATGATTCGGACTGTCATCAGTTGAGTAGCACGTTCAGTCTGTTGCTAGTTCAAGCTGTTACGTTCAGTTCAGTACAATACTAGGCCTGTATAGGTCAATTCAACTCTTTGAGTAACTGTGGAACATCATGATTTTTTCTGTGGCTTTGACATGGTAGATGCTAGATCGGATCATAGACAGTAAAAGAAATGGACAATGTGACCCCGTTGTTTTCCACGGAGACCAGTGAAGTCTATTAGAAGCACTTTTCCAGTGATGGCTGAGCGTTGCTGCGCAGCTGCAAACTGAGCTTGCCGACGTAGATGTGACGTGAGCAACCTGTCTGAAAGTTGTAAGTCTTCTGGTAGCTGTGCCAAGATAAATCTCAATCATTCCGAATCTTGCAGAGACAGAGAGCGTACGTATATGTAAGGAGATAACATAGGCACAGGCTAATTATTGCTAACTAAAATGCTAGTTAACATTAGTAATTAAACTTAAACAGCTAATGTAAGTCGAAACTGCCTGCGAGCTTCTCCTGTACTGTATGGTAATTTATCTATTGTGCAACAGTAAGTCGCGTGGTTATGACACAATCGTTAGCCTATTTTTACAAAAATGTCTGCTATGGAGCCATTACGTGAGATACAAGGTAATGGAGCCTTTTATACATTGTCGTGTTTCTTTAGAAATAAACAATGGACCAATAGAGTCTTTAAACACTTCAGATGTAAAGTTATTCGCTGTCAAAGTGGCGCCAAAATGAATGGCAGTCAATGGAATGCTAACGGCACCTGATGGCTTATTAGCATCAAAATGGCTCCATAGGAGGTACTCTTTGTGGAGGCTTGCTTACCCCCTTGGATCTGATGCGCTAGCTATGTCGATGTCACAGGACGTTCCTTATTCTGCCTCTGATTGGCTTACCCTGGTATTCTTACCCAACCCTAACCAATCCCCACTACCCATGCCGAAACCTAACTACGTCGACCATTCTAGCAGATGCGATTTAGGATTTACCCTTTAACATGGAGGTAAAGTACTATGTGTCATGGTTTTAACTGACACCAGTGCTCTCATTCGCCAGTAAAGGGAGCTCCGCTGCTATAAGCCAGTGATTGCCATCCAGAGGTACCCCAGGGACTAGCCTACTTCTGCTGTTGCCAGGGGTTACGTGGAAAGGTTGTGGAGCAACTCAACTAATTTGAAAAAATAAATAGAAATGATGATTTGATTAACACAATATGTCAGCTCTAACACCTGAACACTACATGTTGAAGTTATGTAAGAGTGCTGGAACACTAGTTAGCAAGCGAGCATGGACGTTTAAGTAATTAGCTAAAAGTTATGGCTAAACGGTTGAAATAATTAGGTTGAAGTATTGCATGAGTAGCTGAAGTGGTTAGCTAAAAGTAGGCCTACTGACTGAACAGTTTAAATCAGGGATCTTCAGGGATCCTCATAGTTAATGCAGGGGGGACCTCCAAATTATTGTAAGTTTTTTCAAATTTTAAAAAGTCTTAACATAAATCCAACATATTATTAGCAAATGTAAATCCCCACTGCTTACTGGCCTATAGGTAAGGTAGTGACTAAGGCCGTCCACAGATGTGTGCCACATGTATGTTTTAACATTAAAACATGATTTATAAAATCATGCCAACAATTGTTAGGCAATTTGAATAGCTTAGTATTCTATGCAAAAAAAAGTATGTATAAAGGCTTGAGGCCATCCTACAAGTTATTGTAGGCCCAGTTTAATATGCAACTTTGTTTTATAAAATATATGTAATAGGGTGTCTCTGCTCCATCTCTCTTTCAGTTAAAAAAAAACGTTGAAGATCCCTGGTTTAAATATGTTAGCTAAAAGTAATGGATAGATGGTTGAAACATTCAGCAATATAAATCTCACCTATTTTCACTGGCTTTTCACAGCCCAGCCAGCTAGCCCAGGCTCCTAACTATCTTATTCATATATTCATATATATATATATATATATATATATTGCAAAAAAAAAAAAATAATATATATATATATATATATTTGTGAGTTTTTATTCTGCGCTGTAGACAGTGACCTTGAGTTCCTAGAAAAGCTCTATATACACTATTCTCTAGTGTTATATACATTTGGAACATACGTTGGGAATTGATAAAGAATATGTGAGTTCATCTGACAGGTAGGGTTTGAAAGATGGAATTTTTTGTTGCTTTGTTTTTTGATCTGTAATGGCTTGTGTGATCTCTCATATTGTCATGTTGGCACATGGAAAGATCACAATATCATAGCCTATGATTAGACTTGTTTTGTTTGTTTTTAGCTACTGCATAATCATGATTGCTGATTTTTTAATTGTTTTTTTTTAAAGTGAAACCTTAGTGTTCGATTTCTGCATACTGTATCCACGTAGGATTACCTGGAAATCTAGGTCTATGCATTTCCCAGATTTCTGCTTTAATAGAACTCAATATTTTTCCTTGAAAAGCGAGCTCTGATCATAAGTGAAAAAACAGCGACAGTGTCGGCTCTGCAAAGAATTCATAGTGTCCTCCAGCCTATTGAGCCTGCTGCTGGGTGGGTCCTTGAGCTTCAGTCTAAAACGTACATTTCTGAAAAATCTATTATCAACAACAGCTTGAATGAAAACAAGAATTTAAAATCTCCAGACGGGAGATAGGACTGCCAAAACATACATTATTCTGAACATAATGACGTTAAATTCACTTCCACTTGCAATGTGTTTCACCAGAACTAAATTGACTGAATTGTAAGCTGAAGTGTGAAATGGAAATAAGTTGAAGTGGCGAGGACAGAGATCAATAAGAAAGTTAATTAATGAGGAGTATGCAATGGTGTGAAGTATGGATTTCCCGAATGCTTATGATTGTGTTCCAATCATTGAAATGTCACCAGCATTACATCTGAAAAAATAAATCCACCCACCTTTAGTTTACCTTCAGTTTATAATCTAATAAAGGAAAATGTTTACCTTTGTCTTCAACCAACCACCCACACTGAATGTTTTTTTCTTTTTGATTTGAATAAAAAAATAAATGAAGTTGTTTAACATGTCATGACTAAAATTGGTTGAACAAAGTGTATGATTGAGGACTGATAACCAAAGACAGAATGTGTTTCACTTTGTTGACTTCATTTTTGAAGTTTTGAATAAATATCTTTTCTTTTTTTTTTTTTACAAAATTGTATTCAAAGATATGATTCAACTGCTGGCTGTGAATAAAGATGGTATCTCCTTTATTGAGCAATCATTTTCGTGACATTTAAACAGCTTTGATCCAGATGAAAGAAGAGCTAGAAGAGGTTCAGGTTTTGATAAATGCTTCAAAAATGCAAAATGAAGTGAGAATGGTCATCTGTATAGTATATGATTAAAGTTATATGTTTAAACAGTGGAGAAGAAGCTAATGAATTAATTATGTGCCATGTTTAAGATAGAGCTATGCACACACTGAACATAGTGAGTATTCATTGGCATTGACCCATGTAGAAGCAAAGTGACTTTGGAAATGGATGAGTGTATTTTTGATTATTGTATGTAGAACATGGCTGTGGTATTGTTCAAGCTTTACAAGTTTACGTCAGAAAAGTTGTGCTGCGAAAGAGAACAAGAATAAAAAAAATTAAGTTCTGATTACAATTACGGGACGTGACACTTAGCTGATTTCAAATCAGCGAGGCCAAATTTCACAAAGCCTGTCAATGGTGGCAGCAAGCTCGCCAGATCCCTCCCCAATCAAAAGTTTGCTCTATATAATTTTACGCAATCAGATTTCTCCACAGTCATCCAGTGCAATCAGGTAATCAGAGGGGAGCATTAACAAGACAAATGGGGTTTAAAAAGTGGGTGCACTCTGTTTGCAGGAACTTCCTATGGAGAAGCCCCCTCCCCTCCTTGATTACTTCTATCACCCTCATACAGAGCAACATCCCCGCTAAATAGCTTTTCTACTACAGTACAGGCAGTATGTTCCATAGTGATTGACTTTACATGTAAAAGTCGACAGGTAAATTGTTATTCTTAAGGCTATTTATGTCAAGTGATTAACTGCTCCAACTTCAGGTTCTCTGTGAATGATTTATATTGTACAGTAATGACACTGCAGCCCTTTTCACACCTTTCATTAAATGTGAAACTCCTGTGATCCAAATTGCACAGTCAGGGACTATTTTTGCCAGCATGCATTTTCACTCCATGTATGTGACTGGATTTGTGCTGACTGCTGTCTGTCTTCTTGTATACAGTGTTTCCTACATATGCTCTGAGTAATGTACTGTAGATTTCTAGAATGATGTTAATACTAGGATTGGGTTGCAGCAGCTATTCTTAAATACATGACTCTTAGATTCCACCAGGCGTGTCTGCGCTGCGTTCCGCCACAAGCATTCAAGTCCACTCAAGAAAATGCTTGTGATCCCACCAGCCGCGACGCAGCATGTCGTAGAAGCATTCCAAAAGGCGACTTTTCGCTCCGTTAAAAATACGTGCCAGGTCTTTTTTTGATGGAAAAGGACGGGCAGGGAGTGGAAGGGCTGAAGCATAATCACCTTGATCAATAATCACATGAGGAGAGAGCAGAGAGGGGAGGGGCTGCTCCTCAGTCACAGAACAGAAGAGAAAGTGACTGTTTTGGTGGCCTCAAGACAGAAATACCTCACGTGCTTGCTGGACAATACTGGTCTCTTTTCAACAGTTGCTAGTCGCTTTTGTGAAAAAGTCGCTAAATCTAGTCGCTAAGTTGGCAACAATGTTAAATTGTCTGTACAGGACACAGGAGTCTTCTACCCGGAAGTTGTTGTAAACAATAACTATAGCACCTCCCATTAAAAGCAATCACATTTTTGAGAGATAACATGTTAATTAGTAAACTTTAGAGATGCTAGTAGGTGGATTGTGTTACCTTTGGACAGAGCCAGGCTAGCTGTTACCCACTGTTTTCAATCTTAATGCGAAGCTAAGCTAACCAGCTGCTGTTGGTAGCTTAATATTTACTGTACAGACATGAAAGTGGTATTAATCTTCTCATCTAACTCTCAGCAAGAAAGCGAATAAGCGTATTTCCCAAAACTATCTATTCCTTTAACCACTGGAAACTTCTGTAAAATAATATATTTGGCTATAATTATATTGGTTGGACTGTGACGTATATCATAGACAGAGGTGGGCCATCAGGCACAGCAAGGCCTTCTCTGCTGGCCAAGAGATTGTCAGAATCAGAAAATTATATATGTATATTTTTATATTATATATGTTAAATGAAAAAAAAAAAAAATTTAAATTAATTTTTACATGTATTTTACAAAGTCCGTTCCCATGAGTCTATTGACGTAATTTCATTGCTACTCTCTCCCCCTGTTGTGCTGCTTCCAGTGCTTCTCATAAATAAGAGTTTTTATCCAATCAGATTTCCCCCCTGTGCTGTCCCCGGATGAAAATCTCAGGCCTTCAGAATATTGAGTGAATCCCTCTGCTGTTTAAGCAAATAGGGACAATGTTGTCGATTGTCATATTCTTTAGTGAATCAAATTTCGATTTTGCCCTGTTTGGCGTATTCTTTGACAGGCCGGAGCCTTCTAGCTGGCCCAGCCATCTTCGTCAGGATTTTTTTGGGCCAGTTAGCCAACTAAAGCAAAACTAGCTAGCATCACATGATCGTTGCAGTAATGTTTGTTTAAGTTTGTTTAGAGTTTAAAATTTAAAGTTATTGAAAGAAAGGAGCATGGACTTTTTCTTCAAATGACGGGCAGCTTTGATAAGATTTTTATGCATTTTAGTAAAATGATTTTACTAGCTATTACTGCTTGTTTTAGATCGTTGCAGTTGGGGTAAATGATGACCAGATTTAACCTTTGTTTGTGCATGGTGGCATATGTGTGTTTAGCCAGGGGTGTCGGACTGGGGGTGGAAATGGGACTAAGTACCCAGGGCCCTCATGTGAGGAGGGCCCAAAAAGATGCTTGAATGAATGAATAGCTGTGGATGCAGGGAGGGCCCCATAGAAAATGTCTTTCTACAGGGCCCAGAATTTTGTGCTTCGCCCCTGCATTTAGCCCAGCAGCTTGGCTGGAGTTTGTGGGAAAGCTGGTTGATTCCTGATTGTGTTATTTGTGTTTAACAGCATTTTTTATTACTTTGTGGTCGTCCTATGAGTAAATGTGACTAGGGTTATATGTGATGCAGCATCCTGTCATACTGCGTAAAAGTGATGGTTTCAGTCACTGTGTATTCATGTGTCTGCACAACCCAGTCTCATGGCAGCTTGTGAAATGTTCATGTAATTTGATCTATTGATTCGTGTACACGGACACGTTTATCTCGTTTTTTTCGTGGTGGTCAGCATGTTTTTTAAACTAATGTATTTCAATGGGAAGCATCTTTCGTGATCACAGCACGATTCGAAATCTGAAATGAAGTCGATTCACGGCAGACAGCAGAAAAAGCAGTAAAAAGTACACTAGCTTTGTAACAGGTTCTGGGGCCCGTCTCTAGTGGTAGTTAAAGTTTTAAAATATACTGGTATATTTCTCATAAGTAGAAGTTGGCAGTGTAGAATTTTGGATACATCCTGGGGGTTTTTGGGATGGGGAACACACTGTTTAAAAACTGAATCGTTACATAGGTGAAAAAAGCTTATTAACATATTTGACATTGCTTACAGTGCGTAAACTTTGGTGACCATATCTACATGACAGTTGAGGTCCAGAGCTTTCTATTACAGCTGGTCCTATGTTGTAGCACCTTCTGTTGCTAAATGACAAGCCTTCAAACATGGACTGCTGTGAGACTGGGTTGGTCTGCAATAGTGTATTGCAACTATTTAGGTGTTGAGCCTTGTGTCAAATCACTTTATTCCATACGATAATGCCTTAGTGTCACGGTAAGGTTATTCAAAGATTTTTTAAATGCTAAGGATAGTACTGAAGGCCCAGGTGTAAAACACACGGCCCACCACTGATCATAGATCAAGCCATACACATGTTGTTTGATTATACATAACAGAGATTTATTCTGTGCAGCACCTTATTGGAATTGTGTCTTTTCTCCCAAAACTTTTCTCACAGTTATAATGATACATTCCTCGGTAATCTAACAGATTGACCTCTTCACACACTTTCATTGGCTCTGAAATAACTAGGGAAGACAATGTGGAGGTTGACAAAAGACAACAGCAAAATGAAATAGGCCCTCTCTCCGGCCTTTAGGGTCTTTGCAGCAATTCTAATTAAGCCCATCCAGATACAGAGGAGCTGGATTGGGGCAGTTTCTCATCAGGGTCCCTCCATGAGCTTCTTTTGTCATGAGCACACAGCCAATTACAAAGCTCAACAATAGAGTGGGGAAGTCTTATACCCTCCACAAAGATGTGGGACTGTGGAGATCTCAATATATCCATAAGCATGAAGTGAATTTGTGAAAATACTCTCACCTTCCTAAGAAGTGAAATCATATATGCGTTCTGCGTTTTTTTGGTGGACATTAGACTTAGAACAAGCTTGCGGGTTCAATTCCCTGCAGTAAACACATAATTTTATGTTTCCAAGGGAACACTACACATCCAGTAATGGAGTGCTTTTTAAAATATGCATGTCCCACTAATTAAAATGAAATATACTTCTGTGTAAAATAAATCTGAACAGTTCCCACTCTATATCAAGACAAGCCAAAGATAACCTCACTTGTTTATCATCTTTGCATATTAGTCTTGGCGAATAATATGAGTGGCTGTGTAATCTCCGAGCTTGCCAGACCTTAGATTATGGAGCTGTCTCTCATTTTATTCATTGTGCACAGAGGGTAATTACCCAGAGATAAGTGTTCCTCTATCAGGGGTCCAGTCACAGCACTTCGAAAGCAATCTCCTCAGACACGGGTCCCTTCCCATGGCTATTTGGGCGACACAGAGTGGGAAGTGGGTGCTGGAGGACGCCGGCTGAGCGCTGTGGTTGCCTGCGTTCGAAAGAGGCCTCCTGACAGTCACGGCCAGGTAGGCCAATCTTTCAATCAGACACCCTATTTAACATTGCAAAGCTCTACTGCCTTGCCTCATTTATAGCCGCTTAGGTTGCTTGCGATGAAAAGCAGATAAGAGTGTACAGTCACCCTTCCACCTCTTTCCTCAGATGGAGGGAAAACATCCTCTGGGGCCTTGGACTATTATTTTTTGTGTCACATCAAAAATGAATGCTCCATCGGATTTGTAGGAAAATGAGACGTCGTGTCAGAAAGTGTAATTACTCACTGAGAGAGGATTCTGTTTTCTGTGTGATTTTGGATGGGGATAAGTGAGGCAAGATTAATGCTTCTAAGAAAAATCAATGAGTGAAAGAGAAATTTTTGTCTTGTGAATTTGTATCCAAAATGTTTGACCTGATGACACACACACACACACACACACACACACACACACACACACACACACACACACACACACACACATACACACACACACACACGCATACATACAAACAGATTGATGTAAAGCAAGGAAACCATAACCCTCCCTCTACATGGAGAAACAGACAGACTTGAAATAACACTGTTCAACATAACAGCCCAGAAAGAGAATGGTGTTTATGCATTAAATATGAACACATTTCTGAGAATCTTTGAGGATGAAGCGGTTATGCCCAATCAATAATATGTGTGGTTGTGTAGGCTAACTTACAGGTAATTAACTACATAGTCTATATACACGACGTTCCACTTCTGGGATTGCTCTGGCGCCGCCGGAAATTACGCTTGATGTCCAACATTTAGGCCGGATATCTGTTGCCTTGGCCTCCCTTTGTATTGGCATTCTAAACTCCAGTGGATTTATGAGGACTATGGTTAACTGCTCCTCAGATCTCTGCAGGGTAATACGAGACAGCTAGCTAGACTATCTGTCCAATCTGCGTTTTCTGTTGCACGACTAAAACAACTTTTGAATGTACACATGTTCCACCAAAACAAGTTCCTTCCCAAGGTTATTTTGCAGAGGCGTCGTTGCTCCGTACAGCACTTAGCGCCGCCCAAGACGATTGTGATTGGTTTAAAGAAATGCCAATAAACCAGAGCATTTTCTCCCATCCCGGAATGCGAGACTATTAACTACATGGTGAAAAAAAAATTGTTGTCTGTGTTTAACACACATTACTGATGTAAACTAACCTTTTGCAGCATCAGACCTGTCAATCAATTTGGGTATCATAGCAGGATTGGATTACAGATTGTTGCAAGTGGCTCAACCAATCTAGCTTTTTTGACACGTAGAACCGCACAATGTTTTGTTGTGATTTGCAAGGTGTGGGCGACCAGTGGTGGAAGAAGTACTCCGATCCTTTGCTTAAGCAAAAGTCATAATCGGCTACTACAATGTAGGGCTACTCGTTAACGCTTTAGAATACAGCCAGCAATGTACACTGTAATTCTTTTCAATTTACAGTGTGATTTTTTTTTTTGAGACTAAAAAGGCCAAAAAAGCAACAATTGTGACATATATTTACGTTTATAGTGACGACACCCTCTAGTGGCCAGAAGCCAAGCAGGAAGTAAGGTGACGAAGTATAAGAGCGCCACATTTCTATGGAAGTAGGTAGGTTGGGGAGGTGGATGAACTTAGCATACAGATTGAAAACATTGGGAAACAGCAAGCCTGGCTCTGTCCAAAGGTAACACAATCCACCTACCAGCACCTTTCTCTGAGTAGAGCTGCAGAGAAATTTGCATAAATCTTCTCAGTGCTATAATTCCAGCTTCATTCGGAACTTTTACATTTAAAAACACAGCCCTGTATGTACCGTTTGTCAAGTTTATTTTCTCTGAGCTGAATAATCGCTTCTATATGTGTTCAAGGGACATAAGGAGACCTTATGTCTACCACGTCACAGTCACAAAAGGAACTCTACTATGAGACTCTTAATGAATAGCATTGAGTGGAAGTTTTTGATTATAGAAAATAAACATCTTACCTCAACACACTGAATGGAGCCACCTCATAGTTCAAAGCACTTCTCCTCCCAAAGCACATATTGAAAGTATGTGCTGCAGCTTTACCTAATTCTACATTGTCACATGAACGTTACCATGGTCAGCATATTTAATGGAAATACAAAGATAACATCTGGAATGACATGTTCGTTACTGATTGAAAATATTTCAACAATATAATATAATATTTTAACATACTTTTCCCAATTCATACATCTACATCTTGTTGAATGTATGAATATGCAGTTTTCATTTAAAGAGAGGCGAAGTCCCTCTCCTTCGGATGGGCCACCATGGGACCTTATTTCAGAAAAAATATGTACGGTAGTGAATGGCAAGAGACAAATAATTTTTTGATCCTGTTTGAATTGAGCCATGGATTACACATATGGTATGATATGATATGATATGATACGTCAATTTGAAAGATAATTTTGCAAGTCAAAAAAGTCTCAGTTCGTCGTAAAACAATTGAAGTATAAGACGTGAAGTGTGAAAATACGAAAGACTACTCACCCCAAAGTCACACAGGTGACATCTTGCTAAAGCTACGATATCTGTCTCCTTTATACTGGGATGTAACGTTACTCACATAAGCAACAGATCTTGCTAATTCTTTCTCTTCCCGGCAGATAAAAAGACACTGGATAAAACACATCTAATAAAATAACATTACATGTGTTTTGAAACATACTATAGCTAAGCTAGCTAGCTAGCGAGCAAGCCGAGCAGCAAGCAAGGTGACGTTCATAGTGCAAGACGAGATATGTAGTTCAGTGAGCTGTTTCACACAAAACAAAGTCGTACTACGACCAACTGTGATTTTCTTCACTTGCAAAATTAACTTTTAAATTGACAAAATTCATATGTGAAATTCATGGCTCTCCCCGTTCACTATTGTATGCTACATCCTCGATGACTCATGAGTTGTAGATGACTCGTGAGTTCTCGCGGGAGTCAGTCAATCCCGCTTTCAGCCAAATCAGCCGGCTACGTTGTCATGAGTGGATCTGATTCAGACGAGCGAGTGAAGTCTCTCCTTGAGCTCAGAGTAAAGCAAATCCACAACAAAAGCCATTCTTTCACTTCTGAAATAACATACAATGTTCTGCACGTAGCCTAGCTAGGCCTACTGTAGGTTTTGGTGTATACATGTAGTATGTTAAAATGCAATTAGTTCGAGCACAAGCACACAGTCTGAAACATTACAAGCTCGCCTCGGCTCGTGAGTTGTCGACTCATGAGTGAGTTGTCGACAACTCACGAGTCCCCGATGACTCATGAGTTGCCGATGACTCGTGAGTTCTCGCAGCCGGCTATGTTGTCATGAGTGGATCTGATTCAGACGAGCGAGTGAAGTCTCTGCTCGAGCTCAGGGTAAAGCAAATCAACAACAAAAGCCATTCTTTCACTTCTGAAATAACATACAATGTTCTGCACGTAGCCTAGCTAGGCCTACTGTAGCTTTGGTGTATAAATGTAGTATATTAAAATGCAATTAGGTCGAGCAGACGCCTCGCCGACAACTCATGTTTTTTTTCAAAAAACGTATTCAAGTACAGATACACATACACATTGAAAACATTAAATGCATACATACATACATACATACATGAAAAAGGGGCACGTGAAATTTACATTAAAGAGGTTGTAAGTCATTGTAAATGTTCAGAGTCCAGATGACTTTTTTATTTGTCAGTCCTATTAAAGTTTCAAAATGTAATTTCATGTCATTTTTAAATAAATATTTGGTTTACTTTCAGACCATTTACATTTATGGATATACAATTTTCCAAATAAAATTAAAAGATTCTAAATGAAAACATGGCATTTTATCCAAATCAAAAGCTCGCCTCAGATGTAGCATACAATACTGACTCAAGTGACTCAAGTGACACGCACAACCTGGATCAGTTTAGTGAGTGACTCAGAATAACCCGAATCCTTAAAAGGAATCGAGTTGCCAGGCCTAATTGCAACACAAAAATCCCCTGCGGCCAAAAAAGCATTTTCCCCGTAGACCACCATTATAAGAGAGATGTCTGTAAAATGATTTACAGGACACCTACAACTGCAAACAAGGTCAAGTATTACTCTTTGTATTATGACTTCTCAATTTATGAAGGTTCCATATTTGTAAAACTTATCCAGAGCTTAAAAAAATATATTTTTATTTGAGTGACGTCATTGACCAACCATACTTGCCGTAGATGTAATGTGCAATGAACAATTTTGAACGCCATAAGGTGTGCGTTTAAGGTTTACGTTCTAATAAAGCGGTAGCTAATCTGCCCGAACTGTTTGATTTTCAAAATGTCTGATCGTCAGACTGCTCACGTTTGTTGCCCTCTCTGACTTATTTTTAGTTATGTCCTTATGTAAATTGTGAAATCTTGGCAATTACTGTTGAAAAATCTTAGATTACAGTATCAAAGTTTACACCCCTGATGGGTTGAGTGAAAACTCAGCTTTACATACATTCAAATCATCATACATTCTGAAATGGGTCTGAAATTTTTTTTACAAATTTTTAACTTGAAAATGATAAATCGTATGTAGGCCATTAACATTAAGTTAATGAGAAAAGTTTTTTTTTTACCCCTAAACTGCTTTGTAAGATAAGATAAGATAAGCCTTTATTATGATGTGTAACAGTTTTGTAGAATCATTTTCAAGTCTGATAAATCTTAAAAAAGAAAGTGAGTAGCTGCTATATTGCAGTATCCTTATGAACTGACGGTATACTGAAGGTATAAATATATAAAGTCCAACAGTTACTTGCCAAAGATAATGCTAAAGTCTCTTATAGCAATACATACTGTAGATGCTACTTAACTTCAAATCAGTTGTCTCGGAGCAAAGTCGAAATAAGGACACTTCCTTTCAAACCAGCCATTTAATTTCCCCTGTACCTTTAGGTTTTTGCCTCAGATGATCCCACTAAGAGTCCTGTGTCACTCGGGCACCCAGAGCAAACACAGACTGTCCCTGCGGCTGCTGTTGTTTTACTTTTATTTATAATGGGGAAGGTTTTGCTAAGCTTGCATATTCTTTTCTTGCTCTTGTAACCGCATATATCTAGTTGTTGGCCTTTTGAGCAGCATTAGCAGAACAAATGGGAGCAAAAGTGGTTGTTTTTGGAGGCGAACACATTACTCATTCCTTTTCAGCACCGAGATTTTCCCAGCTGGTGTGGGGAGTCCAACAGATACAAACCCTAATTCTCTCACTTCTAGGCTACTGCTGCCTTGGTAAAAGCCCACTTTACTCATCCAAAATATACTTTGTGTGTATTAAAATTGGAGTGAATAAGGGCAATAAGATAATACCATGATTGTTCTTATATGTGGACCTTCTTGCCTTTCTCCCCTGCTGATTCCATACAGTCCAACTGAATAGCATCATCACATATCCCTCTTGCCAAAAAAAATACACTCCTTCTCACAGACAAGAGAGTAACAGCACCAAACCATTTCCTGGTGTCGCATGTTTCAACTCCGCAAGGCTGAAACAATTCTTTCTTTCATTATGATGAAACATGAGATGCCAGATAATCTCGTAAATATGTGTTGTATTTCTTTTTCTGCACTCACGCTGGTTGGGAGAAAGAGGCAGGCCTTTGTTTGGGGCTTCCTTGCTCACAGGAAGTGATTGCAGTGAGACAGTGAGGGACACTCATCTCTTGGAAAGGGGGAATGCGCAAAGACGTATCCCTTTTTGATCAAGGCTTGCTGACGGATCGCCCGGAGAAAGGCAAATGGGGATCATACCGGGGCCTGATGACAAGAGGCCAATTTTGATGTCCCTTTTCTCTCATTGCGGTGCTTCTCTTTCAAGCCCAAATCTGGTTCAGCAGCCTGGGAAAATGGCCTTTTACCCACCTTCCTTGTCACAGAGTTGACAGGACAACTAAGAGCTAAATTGAATTTAGATGAATGTTGAGACTAAATAAACTGCTTGTGTCTTAATTGGAGTTGCAATGAATAGGCTCCTGATTGCTTCATGGAGTATTTTTCTCATCTATTTTGCCGGATAAAACATTCATCAGGAGTCTTTTAGCTGTGGTCATTCTTTTGTCTTTGTCACTGGATTTGATTAATGTGCTATTCATTCGCAAATGGACAGTCTGCCACAAAATGCGCACAGAGAAGGGGAGAATTCGGGCCCTGGAAATCCATAAAAAGTGGACAAAAGTGAGAGTAAAGCGCTGAAATAAAAGCTGTCTGCTAGCAAAAACAAGTGCCCCGCTTCGTTTCATCCCAGATTGTTTAATTGAAAAATGTTGACCCATGTGAGAAACATTATATCTGAGCAACATCAAGCTCCATATTCAGTGTAACTCTAACCTCAAAGGCCACATGTTCTCGCCGTGTTTATAATGCATTAGTGGAACAAACTCTACACTGTACTCTCTTTACAAATCCCACCTGGCCATGTATTAGTTGCAGATGTGGCTCTCTAATTCATAATGAACTCATAATGGCTTTGTTAGTGCAAGATTGTTTTCCTTTCCCCCCTCGCACACACGTAGATGGAGATAATCTGTACTGGAGGTGTGGCAGTGCAGGAGAAGATATTGCACCCAGCATGAAACATAGACTTTGGAATGTGTTGTTGCAAGACAGCAGGCTTTGAATTGTCTTAATGTGACTCACTCATCATGAATAGAATGGAGCTGTATCATTAAATACCATTTTTTCCCCTTTAGGGAGTCACCTTTCTGTATCCGCCAAGATGATAATGACTTCTTATAAATGAAAAAAATAAAATCCACATATGAGCTCTCCAACATACACAAGAGAAACCGCAGAAGTTCAGCAGCTTGTTTAATTGAATGTCTGTATTTGCGGCAGATGAAACCATGACACAGAACTGCAAATTAATGACTGCATATTTTGATCGTGCGCTGATTTGAAGGAGAGCTCAAGGACTAGACATACAATAAAGTAGAACAAAGGATGGAGATCTAAGGGCATCAATTAACAGCCTGATTCAGCTTTTATGTCGAAGAAACTACAGTGTCTTTTTTTTGGCTGCATAGAGTCATATTGACTATATTAATGCGTAGAAGTCTCACTTAAATATTATGTTTATTACACATATTGGTAATGTTATATCAAAATATCTGCCCAATGAAAGTTATGAATGCATATACTTGCGTGACAATAACATGAATGAATGTGTTCTGTTGTTTAGTATTACTACATCACAGCATATTCCGTTTTCACCACATTGGACAGCAAAAGTAACAAAAATTGAACTCAGTAGATTGATAATTGACCGTTCGCAAAACCCTGAGTCCCCCTATTTACCGTTGCTATGTCTGTCAAGCTTTCTATTCCCACAGTGAAAATTCTTAGTGGTTCATTTTACACAAAAACAGGCTTCTCAATTCTTGCCGGCTGATATGACAACTTTAACTACCATATTTATCGTGGCTAGCTGGCTAGCTAATCATTTTTAGCTTGATTTGAATCGGAAACCCTGTAAAAGGGTCTTAAATATGCACTTGATGGCTACATACACGAAACAGCTTGAATACTGAGGCTAAATGATGGAAAAGTCATCTGATCCATGTAGAAGACAAATAAAGAAAAAAAAAATTAAATAAAGGAATGGAGTTGTTTTTGTACTGCAGGATAGAGCAAGTTATCCCTATAGTTTTACATAATGTACAGCATAATAAGGGACAATTTAAGATCATGTGGATGTTATATCTGACATAGCCTAGTATGGATGCTTAGTTTACGGAAAAACATACTTGGACAAGCAATGCAGAGGATATGATGATGATGAGATTTATGCTTCATTGTTCATACCTTGAAACTGTTTTACTGTTTTATGACATGAGGTTTTGAGGATGAGAACTAACCCATAAGTGGCTAACTTAACGCTATCTTGGGTACCATTTGGGAAGGGGTTAATGGAGAGTAAATTTAACAAAATCAGGACACAGCTGCTAACGTTACACTAAACACTGTAGTAGGATCCAGAACAGGCTCCCAGGCAGAGGGTAAATATTACACAGTGGATGTCCCAGTCCTGAAGGGAGCAGTTTCTATCTTAACCCTAGTCTGGATCAACGGAAGTACATTTCCAGGATAATTGCCTAACATCTGGCGCGTGTGTCCCTCATCTGCCGCGAGCTGTGTGTTGCCGTTCTCAAACTCCGTTCTCTTCGGGAAACATCGACAAACTTTGAGCTAACAAGCCACATGCTGAAAATGTAATTGTACATTAAGGCAGGCATGCTTGGTTCTTTTGGTGAATGATTGTAAAGATTGCCAAAGAATGTGTTTACGGCATTTACTCTCTAACTGGGACATTTTCGGACAGATATGAGAGGATTGCTGTGGACCAAGTACACACAGCGATACACTGGTAAGAGCAAATTACATTTAACCTAGTCTTGCATTGCCAGACCTTCCTCCACAGCGCTGTGGAGGAGGGTCTGGCTAATCCACACAGAATTCCGGGATGGGAGAAAAACGTGCTCTGGTTTATTGGAATTTCTTTAAACCAATCACAATCGTTTTGGGCTGCGCTAAGCACTGGGCAGTGCCGCTGCAAAATAGCCTCAGGAAGGCACTTGTTTTGGTGGAACGTGTGTACGTTCAAAAGTTGTTTTAGTCGTACAACAGAAAACTCAGATTGGATAGATAGTCTAGCTAGCTGTCTGGATTTAACCTGCAGAGATCTGTGGAGCAGTTAACCAGTGGTGGAGGAAGTACTGAATCTCAGTATTTAAGTAAAAGTACAAATAACCAGAGACATATTAAATTTAGTAAAAGGAGAAGTACCACGATGACAACCCTACTTAAGTAAAAGTAAAAAGTACCTGATTTTAAATGTACTTTAAGTATTAAAAGTAAAAGTACTTGCATAACGATTTATTCTCTTAATCTTATTTGCATATTACCAAAAAAAAAGTTGGTTAGTTCGTTACTTTGCACCTTGGTCAGTGAGGGCACTGTGTCTAGCGACCCGTGATTTACAAAGGGGTGGTTCAGTTATTTTGATGCTGAGCTTCGACAGTATCCATACTGTCCACTACCACAAACAAGGCCTGGCTTTCAAAAAAAGTTCCTATCCTAACTAGCATAAAACGGAAATATGTTGTTAGAATCGGAATGCGGTTGGTTTTATTCATGCAAAATGTAACAAAGTAAAAGTCAAAAGTATGCACTATTGACTACTTAAGTACAGATATGTGAAAAATGTATTTAAGTACAGTAAAGAAGTATTTGTACTTCGTTACATTCCACCACTGCAGTTAACCTCATAAATCCACCGGAGTTTTAAAATTCAACACAAAGAAAGCGGAAGGTAATGGTACATCCGGCTGAAAAGAGGAAGTGGAAGGTTCCCGGATATAGACTACATTTAACCATCTATCCAGCTTATTTAAATAGATCACATTAATGTATTGTGTGAACAGTTACCTTAATTTAATATTGTATGCAGCGTTTTCTTTTGCAGGGTGCAAATGCTCCACCAAAACAAGTTCCTCCCCGAGACTATGTTGCAGAACCACCGTCGGTGCGTCCGGAGCGTAGCGCCACCCAATACGATTGGGATTGGTTTAAAGAAATGCAAACAACCCAGAGCGTTTTCTTTTTTTTGTGTGATGTAGCCAGCCTTTACTCCACAGCGATGTGGAGAAAGTTCTGGCAAAGCGAGACTATCTTAACCCTAACCCAAAAAAAGAATGTAGTTAGCTAACGATATGCCAATGGGATATGGCTACGTAAGCATTAGCTGGACTTGCTAACATTTGCAGCTCATGCTAGAACACCAAAGTCTTTAAATGCCAGGTATTTTCTTCATACAGCCCCATGCACGCTACATCGGCCTGTGGAGAAATCCAAAACTTGAGAGACCTGCCTTGCCAAGTTACAGTTGCTAAGGTATCTAGCGAATAGTCAATTTATGTCAATTTCATGTCAGGCTCAACTATCAACATGGAAATCCCTGCTGTAGCCTACACACTGCCCAATTTAAGATCAGCCTATAACTCCTTTAAAAAATCTGCTTATGATTTTAAAATACCAACAGACGCTGCCAAACACACAAAATGTATTGAGCAGCTTATTTTTATGATTTATCTGTATGGATTTGGCCAATCGCCTCTGCTCAAATCAAGCTCTGAGGAAAAAGGAGCAAAGGAAACATTTGGAAGCAAAAGGTCTGACCATGGATCAAGATTTTAATTTATAGCTAGTGTGTATATACAGAAAGACCTCTCATGTATTAAAGAGCTGTGCTAGATTCAGAAATAGAGCCTGGCATGTGCAATACTGGAAATCACATCCACTGTAGTGTTAATACTGAGTGCCAGGAGCTTTGAAAACCTCTCAGATTTCCATTATTTTGCACTGTAGACTGTGCCTGCATGCACACAGTTGTTTTCACAGAATAAGTGCACTTTGACAAAGAGATACCATATTATACTGAGGAGTATGTCATCCTGCTTTCAGTTGGAAAGCATGTTGATGACGTGCAAAGAACAAAGCCGGAACACGTGCGGTGTGAAGTATTAAATTAAAATGTGTCTTCCCTTGTAGATTTCACCTCGCCACTTTGATGTCTGACCTTTGAGGAAGAAGAGTATAAAGCTGCACGATCTGTTAGTGCAACGTGTGTATGTGCGTGCATGAGTGCGTGCGTGCGTGTGTGTGTGTGTGACCAGGTTAAACATTTTGGATACAAATTCACAACACAAAAGATGTTTTATCTTTCACTCATTGATTTTTATTATATTTTATAATACAACAGCAATCACCTCTAAATGAAACAGGGATGATGAGGGTGCTATTTTTGTGTGTGTGTGTGTGTGTGTGTGTGTGTGTGTGTGTGTGTGTGTGTTTGTGTGTTTTTGTGTGTGTGTGTGTGTGTGTGTGTGTGTGTGCGTGCATGCGTGTGTGTGTGTGTGTGTGTGTGTGTGTTTGTGTGTAATCTCATTAGGGAATTCTACCCCTGCGAAAAGATTTCGCAATAAGGAAAATAAGGATGATAAAGAAAATGAAAGAAGGAAAAAAAGCATGAGGAAATCCAGAGGAAAGGAGGACTGGGGATATTGTAATTAGTTGCACCTGTTTCCTTTAACCCAGCTCCAGTTTCCCTCTACAAACGCATGCAGATTACCCATCAAAGCCCCTCGTCGCTGCCTCTGCTCAATGGATCCTTTGTTGCCAGTTGTCAGGGAGGCGGCCCACAAAAGTATGTAACACAAGCAGGCCACATTGCTGTGGAACTTACAGTACATGCAAGCCTCCACCGGCCACAATAAGAATAATAGGGAGTGTTTGTAGACACGGAGTCTACATCACTCCGGTCTCCATGTAAGACACTGGTGGCACTTTTTTTCAGATTTGACCACAACAGTTGCATCATCTGTCAACGCTCTTAAATGGGTCTGTATTCGCTGTAAGGGAAGAAGAATGAGTTCTGCCACACAGGCCTCATATTAACTGTGGAAAGATGAATTTGCGTGTTTGCATGCTCACTGAGACACATAGGGAAATGTCTATTCAAGGGACTGTACTACTTGTGCTGATACTACTAATAATTGTAATGCATAGTCTCCAACAGTTTTACTTAAACATCATTTAGTTTGATTAAAACATATTACCTGCCCCTCTGGGGAAACGGTCTTGTTTTATAAATGAATACGGTTACCATCTCTCCTGGTTCTCTTTATAATATTTAGTAGACATATTGAAATATAAGCATATCTCAAATGATTAGTCTGGTGAGGCTATATTCTCCCTATTGTCACAAGTGAAATCTCAGAATGCACCTAGAAACTGTGATCGAGGTGCAAAAAGTGCCCCTAAGACTGTAACTTTTTGATATTAATGAACGTCCGTTACATTCAAGTCATTGCCAAATGAGTTGATACAAAGCTAATTAAGACTATCATCGCCACACAACTCTCTGTATTTCTCAGTATGGCTATGTTCAGAAGATTCTGGCGTCTGGTGACTTTCCCGTGCAGATACTCAAGTAAAGATAATTCCTCTTCTGAAGAGACCATCATGTTTTTTAATCCTCTGTGTCCTCCTTGCATACTAGCAACTGCATGGAGGAGGGGTGGGTGGGGGGTGCGCAGTCATGGAAGCCTTGTATCGTTTGGACACGCTGACAGTTTTGTTGTCATTACTTAGAATTCCTCTTGGGAGCGACAGAAACTACGCACTATAGCTTTAAGAAAAACATTATACTCAGCAGTTTGGGCCAATATCCTGAATCTAAAATCTTAATCCTATATCAAGGTGTTTCAGGCAGTTGAGAAGAAGTGCTTTCTGTGGAGAGAAAGCTCCATTTGGAGTGAATTGTGTTTTTAGTACTTTATACATCTATTACATACACATCATAATAGGTCCTCTTTAAGCCATTTTTATTTTCATTAAATTCATTTAATTTTCATTAACGTCTGTAACATACACTTACACCACCAACAGCGCTGTTATATATAAATGTACTAATAATAGCAATAGTATGCTTTTTAATTACTCATGTTGGCACAAGTTGGCGATTATTTTACGCATTTTAATCTGAGCTCATTTCACATTACAAAACAACAACTTTATCCACTAATTGCTATTTTGTAAAGTGCCCCCAAATTGTTGTAAATGCCATGATTTTATAGACAGTGGGGGCAAAAGTAGCCCACTGAATATTTTGTTAATTTCCTACACTGGTTGTGTGTGTATCAAAGCCTGATGTAACTTCTGTGCCATAGCTCTCCAGCGTAGTCCAAAAACAATTAAAAACCCATCACTGTTGTACTGGGTGACATGTTCCTTCATTACCATGAACACCCACTATAGTTTATTAATGTTTGGTTAAAAAATCTCTCTAGCTCACTAAATGTGTATTAATCTGCAACTGAAAATAGTCCCCAACAAATGCACTATTTATTTATGTTTGAGTTATGTTGGCTAAAACATTGCTTGCCCAGCTGTTTAATTGAATAGCTGAGCCTTTCAATAAAACAATGTCCGTGACCCGCTTTTCTAGATTAATGTCTTTAGTTAGTCTGGTTCACCAGATGTAATGACAATAACTAGAATAGAGAATAATACCAACCATATCCTTTTAAAAAGACATACCATGCTCATTTTCAGGTTCATACTTGTATTTTAGGTTTCTACTTGAACATGTTTACATGCTTTTATGTTAAAAAAAAAAAAAAAAACACGTTATTTTTCTCATACTGTCTGTCTGAATATACTGTACCTGTATCGTGCGCGATCACGGAAGACTTGTATCATGTGGACACGCCAACAGTTTTGTTGTCATTAAGTAGAATTCCTCATGGGGGCGACAGAAACTACACACTATAGCTTTACGTTAAATAGTTAAAATTGGATGTATAAACAAATATAAAGCCTTATATTTTCCCTTTCACACTAATCAGTGAAGTAAATTCATTTATTAAATTACAACTTTATTACTCTACTTTCACTAGCTCACTTTATTTTTTTAACTTTGAAAAATAAAAAGCGTTTAGCCCTTGGCTGGATATATTTTTGACTCATCTGATAACCTATAACTTTATTTTGTCCCTGTTTTAGGGATCCATGTTGAGGGGTCAGTTGGAATAAAGTTTTCTTTTCTTTTTTGTTTTGTTTTTGTGAAACATCTCTCTTGTTTTAGGTACTGGGTCACTTGTACTTCTTATTTAGTTTTCTTTTCATCCTTCATATATTGTAAAAATTGGATGCTCATAATTTGAATTATTTCTCTGAAATGCATGTTTTCTACATCCTCTTTGCTGCTGAGACACCATACTGTCATTACCTTTGTGAAATTAATACATTGTATCTTATCTTTAACCTGAAATAATCACTAGCACATTACTGTAGTTAAAGAACTGCTAATGAACTCCTCACAATGATGTTGACAGCGGCTGCAGCAACATGAATGAACCTCAGTCATACTGTAGGCTATATTGAGCTCGCGACTGATGGCCTCCACAATCAATATCATGTATGGATTGTCCATGTTTCAATTTGTAGATAATCTGGATCCAGCAGCTTTCCCATTTCCCCCCATATGGCCAACACATAATTGAAAACACTTAAAGGAGTGTTATTTTGGTCGGGGTGTTCCTGATCCTGGATCAGCCAGTCCTCTGCACAGCTGCAGCATGCAGTCTAATAGCATTCACTTAGCGTTTCAATAAGAGAAGTACGGGGAGGAGTGACGGTTATGCGCTGCTACAGTGCCATTCTCCGTCATTGAATTGGACGCTGATAGGTTCACGTGCTCACCTCATGGAACGTATCTGACAATGAGCGCCGCGGCGGAGGCAGGGGGTAAAAGGGGGAGAGAACATTCTGCATTCAGCCGCTAATTAGAAAAATTAGATCTATGAAAGGCAGCAAGTGATCTAGGCCTTCAACCTACGTCTGTGTACCGCTGTAGAGGCACAAAGAGGAGGCAACAATAAGCACTGAGGAGGAGGGATTGGGGGGGGGGGGGGGATAAATAATTTAATCCATTATCTACTCTGCAAAGCTCATCAGCACGGCTACACAATGGCCACGATTGAATTGCTGATTGCATTTTCTCTCCTACCCTCCAGGAGAAAATGCCCATGCTCCACTATGTGCTCTCAGCCTGCCAGCACAACCAAGAGCGAGAGAAAGACAGAGAGAGAGAGAGAGAGAGAGAGAGAGAGAGGGAGAGACAGAGCAGTGTAGAGTGTCTCCCACCAAGGTCAAACTACAATACAGCAATCTAATTAAGAGTATCAGAGAGTTTCCTGTACAGGGTCAACCTCCCTGTTGTGCTCACAGGCTCATATTGTCCATTATGTATTACATCATGTACTCCTACATGTAAATGATGAATGTGATGCTGTGATCTCCCTATCTGTAATATTTTTAATTGATAAGAGTGTATCTATAAAAAGAGTTGCAGTTTGATCAGCAGGATGTATGCATGCATTACTGCTCAGGTCTGTGATTTGAGTTGTCGACCTGTTTGTAGGTCAGTCCACCTACTTTGTTCCAAACTGAAATATTGCAACAACTATTTCAAGGATCGCCATGAAGTTTTGCGCAGACATTCATGGTCCCAGAGGATGAATTGCGCTAATTGTGGTAACCCGTTCTCGCTGCTAACTCCTCAAATACTGACGCTTGGTCAGTGGCACTCAGCGTCAGATACCAACGCTAAAGGGTGCCTTTTGCGTCGGTATCTGATGGTATGGGATGCACCGGGCAGAGCAGCAGCTCGGCCGCGGCGTTGTAAGATGACGTAGTATAAAAAGCGACAACGGTAGCGAGTAGTATGAAATCCACGTAAGGAGGTAAGTTGGGGTGGTGGATGGATCAAACAACACAGGACTTTCAGCCAGGAAACCGGGTTACGTGTTCCGTTCTTGTCCCGCGTGTCACTTAAATGTAAATTTTTTAACCCCGCTCATGATCTTTCCCTAACCCTAAGTAAATGGTATTACCCTGCACGTTGAAAAACGCCAATAGTCCGACCCAGAGCATAAAAAAATGACGCAAAGGGGCCAGACCAAGCACATTGAAAAATGATGCCAAAGGGCTATCCAGAGCGTGAAATATTGCTTGAGGTTCATGTTTCTGCATTTGATCTGGTAAGTTTTGGTTTCAAACTGCAGTTACGCAAGCGCACTAAAGATCTACATGTGACAAAACTACGTCGTGCCGTCATCACAGACATGAGCTGCGTCTCCAGATACTTGTAATTAATTGGTTTGTAGACGGGCTTCCCCGTCCTCGTGTATCCTCTCTGTTTCAGAGACACCTACACTGTACATGTACTACCACTTCACAAGTAAACTGCTGATTTATTCTCAGCTCTGATAGCCGACAGCTGTCTGCTCTGAGCGCATTCACCGTCACACACTCTCTCATGTAGCCTACACACTAAGCACTGAGCTGTTCCTTAAGGTCTTATAACACGATGATAGCCTGCTTCCTGTATTTGGTCTGAAAGATCAAAAAAATGATGTCACGCTAGAAACGAACCGGACCATGGTTCAGTTTGATCTGGACCGAGACTACCTCTTTTGATCGGACCAAATTCCATCCGTTTGGTCCGGACCGTGGTCCGGGGGAGGTTTCACACCTGTAATTTTGGTTTGGATCAAACTGTAAAGTCCGAAGGTCCGGACCAAACGAGGTAGATGTGAAAGCCCCCTTAGTTGAAAGCCTCTTGTGTCTGACTGAGACGTTAAAGCAGACTTTTTCTGTCAGTAACTAACACCAAAGGCAACTGACCAAGCGTCGGTTTTTGACGTGCTGGGAGTGAGACTGTGTTTGACTTTGGGGATCCCCTGGCAGATATTCCCCAGAAGATGAATCCTACTGATTGCCAGACTGATCTCATTAAGTGGCATATGTATGACACGCCACTCGCTTTTTAGCGCGTTTATCAACGCCGTTTGGCCTCCATTGACTTACATTACCTTGCGATTGTGTGTGAATTTACGCTGTAGCGAGTAGTATGAAAGGGCTAAAATCCGCGTAGGGAGTTTGGTTGAGGTGGTGGATGGGTCAAACACAGGACTTTCACCCAGGAGACTGGGGATCATGTCCCGCGTGTCACGTTTCCTTCGTGTCCTACGTGTCACGTTTCCTAAACTCAACCGTCGCTTTCTTATTTTCCTAAACCCAACCCCGTTCTTCTTTTCCTAAACCCAACCTGCGTGTCACGTTTCCTAAACTCAACCGTCACTTTCTTCTTTTACTAAATCCAACCCCGTTCTTCTTTTCCTAAACCCAACCGGTTCTTCTTTTCCTAAACCCAACCCGTCTGCTGTATACGGCGCTCAAAATGCATACAGATAACACGCCACTTGGCTTTAGAAAGTGGGCGTGTATGTTTACGCGAAGTCATGATGTCATGTTGTGATTGCGGTAAATCGCTGACCAACGTAAATTCACATTTGTGGTTTTGGGTGAAATGTCTTGACAACTCGGCCTATAGGATGGGAAGACTCTTCTAAGCATCTGGATAAGAAAAAGAAATCCAGTCTGTGGCATAATAAAAGATTTTTACCCCACTTCCTAAGTGCGACTCTACTATTTTACCTGTCTCTTAAAAATGACGTTCCCATATAACTAAACTGCAGTCTCAATTACGTTTCCTGGGAATTACGTTTGTTTGTGACATATTACAAATACGTTTCTAGTCCACATAGGGAAGTGCGTGTAGACTAACACAGGACATTCACCCAAGAGACCGCTCTTCGTGTCTTGTGGTTAACTTAACTTACATAACATTGTAACATTACGTTGGAAAGTAACTTACGTAATGTACTTGACTCAGGTCACATACGTAACATACTTAAATAACGTACGTGTTTTAACACAAACCATGATCTTTCCCTGAACCAAAATAAATAGTTTAGTTTCAATTCACATCGTTAATGTGCTTAAAACTGCGACCGTTTCACAACGTGCTCCTGTTGCTGGTGTTGAAACAAACGTAATCTATGTGTTAATATGTTTCCCTCGAAATGTAATTGACAATGCAGTTTAGTTGTATGGGAATGTAATTATGTCGGAGACAGGGTTGACCTTTCAGGTAACCACGGGCTACCATTTTTGTTTGGATTAGGAATTTTAGGATTAGGAATTTTCTTTTTTATCGAGAGGTGGACAGAGTATTTGTTCATCCAGATGGTTTGGAGTCTTTGAGGACTCCAGAAATTCTTTCAGAACAGCAGTAAGTCCTGTTAAACAACCTTCTGGGGGTTTCAAACATATTGTAGAGAAATGGATGTTCTGTGAATCGAATGTAGCGCACGAAAGCCACAAACTGTGTACATTGTGTCAAAGTACAGCTTCACCGAGCTGCTAGCATGGCTGTAGACAGCTTCACACTTCACATCATCAAATGGCAATATGTAACAGGCTAGAAGATAAACCATTTATAGATGAATCTGGCAATGCTTTATGATTGTGATTGCCCGCCCCCCCCCCGTCAACTGCAAACTCTTATCTGCATCAGGCTCCAGTAAAAATAGGAATATCACGAACATTAAAGTTTTCTTGGCCCAGTGCCTCTGACATGCTGGTTTAATTTTACCTTCCATTTTCAGTGTGGCACATTTACATAGAACACAGCGAAAAGTAGTACACATAATGGTCCCCTTTGGCTAAGTGCTTGAAGGCCCTGTCCATAGTCCCAGTGAGGGGCAGTCAAGCTGCCTCTGCTCTGCTCTGTTTGTTTTATGGAGCAGTAGTGAAACCACTTCGAGGTCAGCTAGCTGCAAAAACTGTGCTGGGTCTCCTATGGTCGACTGAAAAAAGGATCCAAAACCGATCCAGAGGGCCATTTTTTTTTTTTTTGAAATCCAGCCAACTTTCATTGACGAAAAGAGGTCATTACTCTGTGCACGGCTTCAGCAATAACAGGATAAAATGCTTTGGATGGGTTGTAATGGAGACATTTTCTTTATGTTAGGGCTGCTGGACCGGCTGATCAATCCGTCTTGCAAAGGTGGTTGTGCAGGAAAAGGCTGATTATAAAAAATACAAAAAGCCCAAAATGTCCTCTTTCACAACATGCAGTAATATGGGTACTCCATTTGCACACCCTGGATTAATTTGACTGCTGTCATTATGCAAGAAAAGCACAAATTGTCCAAGACCAAGTGAAAGTATTTATAGCGTTCACAAGGCCTAGAGAGCCAAGTGTGCCTAATGGTGTAATTTGTATTGTTAATGGTAATGCACTATAAGTTTGTTCCATTTGCCTTTGCACAGGTGCTTTAATGGGGGCTTGGTGAACCGTTTCAGTCAGCCTGAGATCCCATGCTGCTCCGCGGAGGCTATTTTAGAAGGACCATGGCTCCCTCTGGTGGCTCAGAGCAGAACAGCGAGACGGAAACTGATGCCAAAAGTGTACACTGCAAACACGAGCTGGAGTCAAGGTTAGCAGAGAAGCATGTTATTTTTTTTGCTGAAACAAAAGAAAAACCTTTCGTCGAATAGATCAAATCAAATACATTGTCAGGAAGGAGCTGCTTAAAAACAGATCCCACAACTGTCAAACAACAACAACAACAGCGCTGGATAGACTTTTGAAATATCGTGTTCCTAATTAACCTTCAAGCTCATCAGCCACAATCAATATAGAGTGTAGCCCTTTTTTTCTAATTGAGATGAAGTAATTATCAGACTGTATTCATCTCGTTAATGAAACAATGTTCCAATATGCCTGCAGCTAAACTGTTAATTGAGTTCTATTTTCTGAGACGGGCGGCCTCTCCTTGTGTCCATGGCCACAAAGCGTCAAATATGGGTTGGGGCCTTTATGCTTGTCTCTGTGTAGACACAAGAACAGGCTGTGGACTGGTGGAGCGTGCTAGTGTTTCTCCCTGCAGACACTTTCCCTCACTCCTGTCTATTCTGCCATCAGAGGAGGAGGCAAGAGTTGGTGATACTGCTGACTTCAGCAGATCATCTCGTCCCAGTCTGTTATTTCACGCTTTCAGTGGTTAAGTACTCCCTGTTGAGTAAGATATAGCGAGGCAATTACTCTGTAATTATGGAGCCAAAAAAAACGAGAAATGGAGTCAAAGAGTTACTGGGCTTGTGTAAATCACTACAAGGGACCCGAAAAAGGGTGCGAAAACAAGCCCGATGGTCCACTTATGGGAGTAGTCATTTCCCCTGTGTACTGTATGAAATAAAACCTCCTATCCTGACAAAATCCACTTTTAAAAACCAGTGGGGAAAAAAGGCTAAACATATATTCAGTGTCCACTGAGGCCTAAGATCCCTAATCAAAAGTGTTTCTGTTTTTTTCCCAGCTGGTCTGCCCCCCCCACCCCCAACAGCCTTTGTTGTTTATGTAGCCAACCTAATGCTTGTTTTTTTTAAATTCAGTGCTTACTTGTTGTTCAATTGTTTGTTTAGGACTCTTGTAATTGTAATTGCTCATTATATATTCATTCTGTAAGCCCCTAGGGCAGGGGTGTCAAACTCAACTTCACTAAGGGCCACACTGGAAAAGGAGAATTGCATCAAGACATGTAGAGTTTATTTTCATGCTTTTATTTCGAAAAAGTCAAATATCTTTGACTGTATTATTCCATGTCTCATATGGTCTTCTCACTTACAGTTTAGTTGACATAAAGCCCTAAAAAAGGCAGCAAATAGTTCCTTAGAAATCTTAGAATTTAGCAAATCAAGCAAAACAAAGATTACATTTTAAAAGTCGACTCACAGCAACCTGTTTCCCAGCTTTAATTTCGGAAACTCTCGGCTTCTGTGGGAATTTCTGGAAGTCTCAAAGTCGGCAAATCAACCAAATTCTGCTCTAAGTGTGGTGTAGTTGCCGTTTGAAAAACAGTTTCCTGTCTTTTTGTTTTGGTGCACAACTAGGCGGGCCAACATTTATTGTGAACCTAAATTGATATGCGGGCCGAATCAAAACCTGCCAGGGGCCGGGTTCGGCCCGCGGGCCTTGAGTTTGACACATGTGCCCTAGGGGTTTTCTTAATCACACCTGCACAATCTGTTTTTAATATTATTTTATTTTATTGTGTTACTGTTGTCTTGATTTTATTGTGCAAAATAAACAAATTCAAAATTCTATTCAAATTCATATAAAACTAACTAACTAACCAACCAAAGTGTACGGTGAAAAATTAAAGGGGCGCTCCACCAATTTTATACATCAATGTTTTCAATGTAAAAGTCACAGTGAGTGTACTCTCTATAAACAGATATCTGCAAATGAATGCAAAATCTGTACGCAACGGGACAAGATTTTGGTATCGGAAGCGTTCTGGTTTCCGTTGTTGTCTGAGTAGTATTGGCCAAATCACTTTGGAGCGTGCTTTGGTTGCATGCGGGTAAACAGTCTGTGTGGAGAGTAAAAGAGGCAGAGTGCATTGGCTGAAATGCAGTCTCGGAACCCATCGGCTATGGTCTGATGATGATTTAGCTTTTTAAAAATTGTAGCTGCATTCCATTGAGAGAAATGGTCGTCAGATGGATAGCCGATGGGTTCGGAGACTGCAGCGAGTACTACACAGTAGGGCTGCATGATAGGAAAATATGTCATATGCGATAACGTTGTTGAATAACGAGATAGCAATATTACTTGCGATAAATAGATAATAAAGTGAACTCTGCTTTCAGTATACTGCTAAAATACAACAAACTTCTTGTTGAATTAAAAAACTCTTATTGAACAAATTAAACATTGAATTTAACACAAGAAGGCGCTGATTTAAAAAAAGAATAGTAGTAATAGTTACATTTTAAAGTGCAGCTTTCTACCGATACTCTCTTTTAACTAACTCAAGTTGCTCAACTTGATATCGCGATGACGATAAAAAAACGATTTGTTGTGCATCCCTACTACTCAGCTTGTAAAAAAGGGCTTGGGGACTACATAGCCTATTTTTCCCTTAACTTTTCCTCTGGCAACTAGTACATTTATGACTAAATACCTCTTCATTCTACTTATTTATTTATTTGTATGTTATGGTATTTTTGGTATTTTTTGTTGTTTTATTTTTTACAATCTACAGTTAATGTACTTGTATCAACTGTTTAGAGCTTTTATTTATTTATCTATTTATTTTATGTTTTGGTTTTAAGTTTATTGCCTCCGTTTCCTCACTTATGGGGGCGGTTCAGCTCAGTTCCTATTTTTTGATGAATTTTTTTTTCCTCTATATTTTCTATATTTGAGTGATAGCCATCTGTGGAGGTTCTGCCATAACTGCTTAGTGTTTGGACTTGGGATAATAATATTTATGCTGAACAAACATACATATCATGAACGTCAACTTACAGGCAGGGAGGGTCTAACAAAAGATTATATCGAGTTGCACTATGGGAAATATAGGAAGCAGGAATTTTAAAGCTTGATCATCTTCATTTACAGTGTATTTGCTTTATCCATACTCGGGACTAAAGCGCCTACACATGATAGGCAGCAAAACCACTGTGTGCTGGCCGTTCCATTGATTTCCTATGGGGAGAGCAGTGCCACCCACCTATGTGCTGTGCTACTCCTGGCGTCATGCACCGCTCAGATTTGCCGCTTTGCGCTGCGCTCAAAGTTCAAATTATTTCAACTTTGATCTAGCTGCTGACCTTTCGAAAGCGCAACCAATGAGAGAACAGCTGTCGTTACCTAGCAAAGTGAAATAGCTTCCTTGCCACCCTTGAGGATGAAAACCTGCGCTGTGTTTTGCTCTGCACCCTATCTAGCGGTGCGCAGAGAGCCAATCGCTTATCATGTGTAGGTGCCTTCAGAGTCTCTGCTGCTACAATTTTTTTATTTTTTATATATATTTTTTTAAGAATATTTTTTGGGGCATTTTTAGGCCTTTATTTTAACAGGACAGCTGAAGACATCAAAGGGGAGAGAGAGGGGGAATGACATGCAGCAAAGGGCCGCAGGTCGGAGTTGAACCCGCTGCTGCTGCTTCGAGGAGTAAACCTCTACATATGTGCGCCCGCTCTACCAAATGAGCTAACCTGGCCACCTGCTACAGTTTTATATGGAAGTGAAATTCAAAATGACTGGAGAACGCCTATAAATCCCAGTGATAACCAATGCAGGACACCAACGTTCCATTCCTGATCAGTGTCATCATGAGTAACATGACACAAGCATACACATTTAACATGATCAACAAATCTTATAAAGGGAATACAGTAAGAGTAAAATGAGCCAAGACATTTGCTGTTCTCTATTTATGTTCATGTTCTTAATGGCATGTGAAACTGAAGAGAAACAGGAACTGCAGTTCATAGGAATACACAAAAAAAGAAAAAAAAAACATGATTGTGAGATCACTGGAAAATATATGCAAAAGAAATGTCCTTAACTTTGTGATAAAGGCACTATCAGCTCTACCTCCCCACATTTTCTGACATGTTTTAGTCCAAACAATTAATTGATTGAGAAAATAAATTGACAGACGAATCGACAATGAAAATAAACGTTAGCTGCAGCCGTAAAACCCTGTCCTCTAAATATTATTTTTCAGGAATCCCTTCTTGGTCAGGCTGTGGTCCTTTCACAGGCTAAAAACAGCAGATATCAGTTATATCAACGATGCACATCACTATCTCTGTGATAAAATACTGAAACAATGTGTCTAGAAATTGAGAACATCTCAGAGGGATTGAAAAAATTCCTTGTCACGCACCAAATGATGCAATGGTCCACTCTATTGTCTTTTGCTACTATTTGGTCCAAAAACATGTTCCCTGCATGTTAATACAGTATGTACAAACACAGCTCTGATTCTTTTTGTTGTTGTTTTGTAACAGTTTTAACTAGTGGTGTAACAGACCATAGTTGGTCTGTACGGATCAACACTCACGGTTTGGAATGCATGTGAACCGCGGTTGCAAAGTTTAACCATACAATAAAAATGTAAAATACATTTTGACTGTCGCTGTTACCTAAACTAGGCTGAAAAATCTCTATGGCGGGTTGCCGTGAAAAGATACAGGCAACGCAATTGTCTGTTCACGTGAATGGCACATGTTCAAACCTAAACAACCGGTATCTACCGGACGGAATAGCAACCAGGATTTCAGTGCCTCATTCCGGTGCCACTTGAATGTCTGCGCTGCTCTCTGATGCTCCAAAACAGACGTTAGAAGAAACAGAAGCATGCATTAGCTGCATGTCACCGCTAATTAACACTAACGTTACACTTGGCAGCAGGTAACGTTAGCCTACTGTTAGCCTAAACATGGTTCAAATGCTGACAGCTAAACGGTGTAAAGTGTGACTGTATTTCACTCCAACGTCCAACACCGGGACATAGACAGTCCGCTACTAAACCTATGAGCTAAAAGACACAAACTAGCACTTGGTCACTGCTGTTGTCGGACAAACAACACGTGACGTGACTAAATGCTGAGTTTTCTTGAAACTGGTAAACATCGTGGTGCATTCAAAGTTATTGTAGAATACCCTTTTCTCATCTGTTTTTGTCGTTTAACAGCAATTTACTGGTGCAAGAAGTCAATATTGTTAAAAGTTGTTATTAAATATTTTACATACATCATTTAAATTCCCCCCTTTTTTTGAGCTGATCTGAAAATCGATCCGAACCGTGACTCAAAAACGTCATCCAATCCGTACCGTGAGTTTTGTGATCAGTTGCACCCCTATTTTTAACTTGTAAACAAGATTTTGTGCACCTAAAATGTAAAGTGTGCAAAACAATAATACAACAGGGAGCTGAACAGCTTTGGTGCGCTTATGTCCTTTTCGAAGCTGTCAGAAAAACACATTTTTAAAATGGTTTTAAACTTGTTGAGGCTTGCTGCTTTTATGCTGACGCTCCACCCAAAACCTAAACTTCATAAATCAAAGGCTGCTTGTGTTTGGGTTTTCAGATGTTCCACATAAAAAAATTAGTCGCATCCCTCGTAAAAATTCCACTGTGCACTCTGAAAGGGATTTCCTGTACTGTAACAGGGTCAGAAAAAGCGTTCACCAGCATCTCTTGATGAACTTCCTCCCAGTGTAAACGACTTCTAACAGAGTCCTGGAAAGCCCCTGTGCAGCCCGCGTCTCTCTTTTCTATCTACACGTTTAGTTCCCTTTGGGGTAGATCTTTTCATAGAAGAAGCTCTGAGCCAGGACATAAAGTTCCCCATCTTTTTCCCTGACAGCGTGAGCACGCACAAACTGAAACTGTTCGAGTGCAAACTCGTAAAACTCGTTTTCGATTTTCCAGATGTCAGACTGCTGCAGCTTGGCTATCGTCTCTTTGGTGGGGGGCTTCTTTTCAGTGGTCTTTCGCAGATGGGACTTCTTTCCTGGAGGAACATGAGAAGGTTGAATGAGTCTGTCAGTTTAGACAATACGGGGTTACTGCAGGTCGCTGAGCCAAAAAAATAAACTCAGTAACATCAAAGCTCAAAAAAAACAAAAACAAAACAGAGCTCACTAGTGGACACCACAAACAGGACAAAAAATGTTGGAGTAGCAGTGCTGACTGTAGCTATGTTTCCATCCACACGTTTTATGCAAATTAATTAATGTTGTTTGTGAATTACATTTCATCAGTTCATTATGACCTGGGGATATCCTGGCTACTATTTGAAATATACCAGTCTTTTTATAATCCAAAACTACTAATAATTGCTCATCATTTTACTCAGAAATTAGGTCTAATTTAATGTAAATGACTATTGACCATATATGCCCACAAAAAAAGAAGTGTAAAACTAGTTGCAATGAAGTTGGCTAAAAAGGTGTAACACAGAATTTAAGGGTTATAAATTATACTTTTCTGTACTTTATAAACAAGCAAACCAGACCAGGGAGGACAAGATGGGCATGGTCGACGGGAAGACAACACAAGGGTTAAAAGGTTGTGAGAAAATCGCATCGAGAATTTAAAAATCGAGGAAGGTATGGACTAGTGAGATGAGTGTGTTGTGCTGCTACCTGTTCTGTAGAGCTCTGTGGCTCCCCTGAAGAAGCGCGGCAGGGCTGCCTCCAGCATCATGATGAAGTCCTCCAGCTCCTCCGTCACTCCCACCAGCAGGTACTCATTCACCAGGTTGGCCTTGGCCTGTTCCAGGGCCCATCTGCTGCCTGCATTCCTGCAAATATAGTATCAATAAATGTAAATGTATATGAACTGTATCCATATAGCACTTCTCTAGTCTTAATGACTACTCAA